>NC_141941.1:12279400-12545653 GCF_057802395.1 Ceratotherium simum simum
CTGAATACTAAATCTTGCCGATGTGCAGAATCTCTGTCCCACAACTCTTAAGCCCATTTTAAGCCTCAGGCTCCTCATATGTAAAATAAAGGGCTTTAGGGTTATTGGGAGAAATAAAGGGATTAAATGCCTCCTAAGATTACTCAATTATAACCCAAACAGTATATGTTTCACTGGCACTTACTGTTATTACTTGTGTATGTGTTTTAGCCTCTCTAAATTTGTATTTTCTTAACTAGAGCTTGGTCTGAACCCACCCCACTTGGCGCCTGGAGATCCTTTACAACCATGGTTCTCCGCTATGAGGGAATCTTGATCCTTAACAGCTTCTGCTGGGCTGAGATGCCTGCAGTACCTTAAGACGTGATTCTACACTTAGGTGTGGAAATTATTTGGCTGGGAGATCACCCACAGAACAAGCCCTTCCCTGCTGCACTGCGTGCCTCCCTCTCAGCACCAGGTCTGCTCTGTCTTCTGGGAATCTTCAGGCCTCCCACCATCAAAGAGAGAGCAGGCTGTTTGGAGACTGAGAGGAGGTTTGGCATATCTGTTGGGAGCCAACAGCAGGGAGTCTTCACCACTGGTCCCCTGAATATTGCAGGAGCACACACACTTCTGTCCAGATAGCTTCAGAAGGCGCCTAATCCTTTCTGGCCATTACCCCACGCCTCTGTGCCTTCTCCGTTGGTACTAACTTAATGTGCATAGGGCTACTCAATTCTACATGTCTCCTATACGTCCACCCAGCCAGACCCTCATTCCTCTCCCCACTCCACTTAAGAACATCCCTCATTCCTCCCCTCAAACCTCGATGTTGGGTGCATAGCAGCTCAGCCTGTCCCTGAACGCCATTGGCCAGTCAGGAGCCTTCTGTCCAAACTTCACCAACTTTCCAGGCCAGCTCCTGCGCCCAGACACAGTGTGTATGCCCTTGCCTCTCTTAGTGACCATATTCTTGGACTGGTGTGTTGGAGTGACCTCATTCCTCCATAGGATCTGTTTGTTCCCAACAGACTGTGAGACATAAGGGGCAGAAGTGCTTCACCTCTGAGATCTTACGTCGTGGTCATGCTAGCTGTCTAGGTTAAGTGGAGAGGTTTTCGTACCTCAGGCACTATTCTATCATGACTGCTCTCTAGCAAACGATACACCCATCTCTCTGTCTGAGGCTTGCCTACAAATTGCATTCTTCTGCCCCCTTTCTCCACAGCAGACAAGACACCCATCTCTACCTCTGGGACTTGCCTACAAATCACATTCTTCTGCCCCCTTTCTCTGCAGCATGCAAGACACCTGTCTCCACATCTGAGGTTTGCCTACAAATCGCATTCTTCTGCCCCCCTCTCCGCAGCACACAAGACACCTGTCTCTACATCTGAGGCTTGCCTACAAATCGCATTCTTCTGCCCCCTTTCTCCACCATTACAGCTGCCAAGTCCTCTAATCTAACACAGTGTAATGGCACTTTCTGTAAATAAGGAAATGTTCTGTTTAACACTGTAGCCTCTAGGCCACACACAGCTATTTAGCACCACAAATGAGGCTTCTATGACTGATGAACTGAATTCATGAATTCAATTTTAATGGAAATATCTACACATGCATTGAACAGCACAACCTAGACTCCTAATTCTTCCCTGACCCCTGTCTCCAACTAGATCAACGTCTGTATCACTCGGGAATGCACACACACTGAATTTCTCTAATCGTGTTTAACACCAGCACAGCTCCTGAAACCGTGGTGACACTGTCTACTCCTCAGCCCATTTTCTCAAACCCCAAGACCCACCAGTTTATTTTTTTCTGTATTTGTACACCCTTATACTCCCATGTATTATCGCATGAGAAATTTTCTTTCTCTCTGTTATAGTTCCCGAATATCCTAGAAACACCATTCACTCCTCTCTTCCCTCCTGCTAGGTCTGTTCTTTTCTGCAGAGAAGTGTACAATACACACAAAGAGAAAGTTATGGCTACCCACGTTGTCCAAATAGAACCATCTGAGGATGACAGTGCTATGCACTAGGCAACCAATGGACCACTAGTCTACGCAGTGTGGGCAGTTAGGGAGAGAGGTGGAGGAATCTCATAATACTAGTATTGTGTTAGTTATTAGCCTGGGTTCTCCAGAGAAACAATCTATAGGAGATACTGATAGAGATTTTTATATATGTATACACAGAGATTTAGAGTGATATTTAAGATATATAGATAATTATATATACACATATATATAAATATATAGACATAGACACTATATAGAGAGATTTAATATGAGGAATCGACTCACATTAGTAGTTTTCCATTGAGTTTAATCAAGGGGCATGGTAATACTAAGAGACACCCTAAAGGATCTGAGTTGTACACATACTCTTCCTTACCTCCACTGTGGAGTAGTAGTCCAATTTCCCAGTGGTATTCAGGATCAATCACCACAGGCAGCACAGTATCTCCTCTCTTTGCCTGCTCGTTCAGAAGCATGAAGAGCCCAAGCTGGCTGGGTGGCCGTCTTAGCTCTCAGTTCAGTGAAATCACATTGTGTATCCTGGTGGAAGCACTTCTTCCTTTGGATCTAACATCTCTAGCCCAGTACAGCATAAAGTCAGAGTAACAGGAAACCCAACTTGCGATAGTGGGTCACTAGGAGTAATAGTGAGCAGTGCCACTCCCTATTTCCACTTCTTGGTTTGTGCACCTGTGAATCTGGCTATGAGAAACAACACCATATGTTGGATGCCATTGAGAGCATATACAGGCTGGTGCAGAACCCGGTTCCAACCCTGCAAGGTACTTGCCACCTTGTTGGCACTGTAAGTGGGACTTCAAGAGGTCACGTCACTCAACCTCTTTATCAAGTCACTTGCTTGAGAATTGTGAAGAACATGGTAAGCCCATAAGCATGAATTCTCTGAGCAAGGGCCCAGTGCCAGAGTTCTTTTGCTGTGGAGTGACTTCCTTAAACAGAAGCAAATGTGTGTGGAACAGCATGATGGAGAAGAAAGCATTCCGTAAGTCCATGAGTGGTAGTTTTGGCAGAGTATTTTGTACACAGGAGGCAAATCCATATTCAGAATGTTTATTCCAGAGAGAACAAACACCACCTCCTCCATGATGGAAGAAGTCCAATGCAATCAACCTCCCACCAGGTAGCAGGAGTCATACTGGGCCGTCAGTGTTGGCCTCCACTGTTGGCAGATGGAGCACTCAGCAGTGGAAGCAACCAGGTCAGTCTTGGTGAGTGGAAGTTCATGTTGCTGAGCCCAGGCATAACCTCCACCCTTGAGCCCACTGGATGATGACAGGTGTGGGTGGGGAATGAGGCTATGGTATCCACATAATGCAATACCTTATCAGGTATAATGTAATACCTTCATTATTAAAGTTCTTCTCTGCAGAGGTCACACACTGTGCTGTGCATTCACACGCGACACGTTTTTCACCCATTTAGACAAGTCTATCCACATACCTCTTCCCCAAATTTCTTGTCACCAATTTTCCAGTCATGTTTCTTCTGATACCCTGACCATCCAGCAAACCATTGGCCATGGCACAGCAATCACTTACATAATCACGTTTGGCCATTTTTCCTTTCCAACAAAGTGAATAACCAGGTGCACTGCTCAAAAGTCTGCCCACTGGAGGGTTTCCCTTCACCACTATCATTCAGCAATGTGCCAGAGAGGGTCTATAGTGCAGCTGTCCACTTTCTGGTGCCACCTACATACAATACAGAATCATCTGTAAGCCAGGTGGGAGTCTTCTCTTCCTCTGTCAGTTGGTAATAGGAAGCTTCCATGAGGCTGTATGTGCAGGCTGGGGAGGAGAGGGTAGTGTAGCAGAAATGGAGAAAATGGGCATTTTGGCCACTGCTTCCTGTAACTTCCTTTTGCCTTCAGGGCCTGTGCAGGCCCTGTCTTGTACACAGCACTTCCTTTTAATGATGGAGTGTTGCTGTTCATGCACAAATTTATGGCCTGATGGGCAGCTCAGGTCACACGGTTACATGGTGGACCATAGTCAAGTCTCTACATGGTTTAGTCTCTACAAAGGCCCAGTAGCAGGCCAAGAACTGTTTCTCAAAAGGAGAATGGTTATCTGTGGAGGAGGGCAAGGCTCTACTCAAAAATCCTGAGGGTCTATGCTACGATTCACCTGTCTGGGCCCGCCAAAGACTCCAAACAGCATCCCTGTCCACCACTCACACTCAAGCACCATTGGATGTGCTGGATCATATGTCGCAAATGACAGAGCAGCTTGCAGGGTAGCCTGGAATTGTTGCAGAATCTTCTCCTGTTCTGGGTTCTGCTCAAAATGAGCAACTTTTTGGGTCACTCAGCAGATGGATCAGGGTAACTCATGCAAAAGAGTATGAGGTTGCCTCCAAAATTCGCATACTCAGTAGGCATTGTGCATCCTTTCTGGCTGCAGGAGAACCAGACACAACTACTTATCTTTCCTGTTGGAGGTGGTATCTCAACATGCCCCACACATGCTTATGGAGGTTGAGAAGACCAGGATCTGCAGTCCAAGATCTGCAAGCTGGAGGCCCAAGAGAGCCAATGGTATAGTTCCACTCCAAGTTCAAAGGCCTGAGAAGCAGGAAAGCAGATGTGTAAGTTCCAGGTGAAATCTCAGTCCAAGCAAGGAAAAGTCCATGACACAGACAGACCACAGTCAAGGAGAGAGAAAGAGTTTTTGTTGTTCTTTCTTGTCTTTTTGTTCTATTCAGGTCTTCAATGGATGGGATGAGGCCCGCCTACATTGAGGAGGGGAATCTGCTGTATTTAGTCTACTGATTCAAATGTCTGCTCGTCCAGAAACACCTTCTCATTCACACCAAAAATAATGTTTAACCAAATATCTGCACACCCAGTGGCCCAAATTGACATATAAAATTAAATGTCACAATAACTGTCCTCAGGGTTGCTGGGAAGGTTGAGACATAAAAGATTCTGTTCATGCATCTTAAAGCTAGAGTTGAGGTGTGTCCATATGGGGGATGGCTGTTTAAATACCGGCATCCTTACCAGAGCCCCCAAACCTCATATAGTTATACCACATTTACCCTTCTGACCCAACTTCTTCTACTTTCTCCTTTACTCATTCTTTTTACTTTTCTTCACACATTCCTTGCATGGTGAAATAGGATGTAGGTATGCAGGTGGCAGGAGTCAGAGAGACCTAAAGTTGGTTTGAAACCAGATTCTCTTGTCCCTAACCTGTCAGAGACCTGACAGTGACAAGACCAACCTCCTCACCAAGTTGCTGACCAGGGGAATGGGGCATGTAGAGGTAAATGTGTCCCCCCAAAGTGGGGTCTGGGATGAGGATAAAGAGCATGACTAGTTAAGGGTACAACAGCCCCCCCACTCCACTCATTTGAGGGTTGCAATTGTATCTCTGCAGATGCTGTGAAACATCTGTTTGTCCTCAGTTTGAGGAAATAAATCCACCATCTTCTTGACAACGAATGAGGCTAGGGAATCGGCAGGCCAGTGGGAGACAGGGAGGACAGGACTGCCTCAGACAGTGCCCTGTGTCACCCCCAAGCAGGTGCCTCTGGTTCACACATTAATGTCATAGGAAGATATATTTGTTATACAGTTATTGTTTACATGTTAACTTCTTTTTACCTTTTATTGTGAAAATTTTATTATGAAAGTTTTCAAACATTCAGGACAATCTATTACACATTGTTTTCTTCTTTCTCTTTTCTTCTTGTAGTAAAGTATACATAACATAAATTTACCATCTTAACCACTTTTAAGTGTACAGTTCAGTGACATTAAGTATATCCACACTGTTGTGCAACCATCACCACTATCCATATCTGGAACTTTTTCATCTCCTCACACTGCCCTCACCCCAGCCCTTGACAAGCACCATTGTACGTTCTATGAATTTGACTACTTTAAAGTACCTCAAATAAATGGAATTATACAGGATCTGTCTTTTTGTGACTGGATTACCTCACTCAGCATAATGTCTTCAGGGCTCATTCGTGTTGTAGCTTGTATCAGAACAGCCCTCCCTTTTAACACTGAATGCTATTCCTTTGTTTACCACATTTCATTCATCCTTTCAGCTATCAATGCACACTTACCCATTACTTTTTAAGTCAACTTTGTTGAAACAGTACATAAAAATTGGTCAAAGCATACAAGTACAACTTGATAAACTCTTATAAAGGTAACACACACATGCATTCCATACCAAAAACACCACAGGACTTCCCAGAAGGTCCACTGCTGCTTCCATCTAGCCACTAAATCCTCTGCTAGAGTTTTGCTAGACCTAGAGGTTTACCTGTCTCTGAGCTTTAAATAAACTGCAACACAATACAATTTGTGTGTGGCTTTTTTTACCCATCTTAACTTTTAAAAGTTACAGACATTTATAAAGAATTATCATGGTAATGAAATAGTATAATGAACTTGATGTACCTGTCAGCCAGATTCGATAACCTTAAACTCATAGCCCATCTGTTTATTTGCACTAGATTATATTGAAATGAAATCTAAGCAGCATATTTTATCTGTAAGTTCTTCAACATGTGTCCCTGAGAGAAAGGGACTTCTCCTCTGCCAGAAAACTACGCCATCCCTATCACAAGCAAAAAGAAAAAGTTTTAAAATCTACTTTCCTTAATTCTTTTAGATTAATTTGGAGTAAACTGTAGATGTTATCCAACAATTAGACTTTTATATTTTGCCATATTTGTAATATTTTTCTTTCCCTTTGAAATTGCTTTAAGGCATATGACAGATAAAATAATGCTTATAATGTTCTAGTTTGCATCTCTAAAAAATAACGCCTCTATATATATATTATTACACTTAATCAAATTATTTTCCTGATGTCATGTGGTAAACCATATTGAATTTTCCCACTCTGCAACAACCTTGTATTTGAAATTACTTGGCAGACGAAAT
This sequence comes from Ceratotherium simum simum, assembly GCF_057802395.1. Taxonomy (NCBI): domain Eukaryota; kingdom Metazoa; phylum Chordata; class Mammalia; order Perissodactyla; family Rhinocerotidae; genus Ceratotherium; species Ceratotherium simum. The sequence continues at coordinate 12,286,333 of NC_141941.1, forward strand.
TGAAGGTTCTCAAAGAAGGAGCAAATTTTCTCCCAAAAGGCACCACATATGGGGACATATGTCCCCATGGGGGACACCCCATGGTCTATTTTTCAACACTCCATCACCCACAGCTACTTCCATATTTTCACCAAAAGAAATCCAGGTCCAAGAGGAATTTAAATCTGGTCTACATCGATGCCCGACTCAGGGGTGTCTCCTCACCCACCTCCCTGCCCATTGCACACGCCTTCTCACCTACCAACAAACATCTGTCTCCCTGCTTTGCCCTATAGCTAGGCCAGCCTTCTACATGGTGAACACTGACTTCTAAGCCACAGGCCCAGGCCTCAGCAGCAGATGCTACGCCCCTCCCAACTCAGCTGGAACTATGACTCAGTAGAGACAGTGACTGTACCCGGAGTCTAGGCCTCTACTGCCTTCCTGCCCATCTGCATTTCTGATCATATCATGGGGACTTTTCCATGTTTTATTTATTACTGCTTTTTTATACATGATTCTTAAAGAGAGGATTTTATTTTTACCTGAAGATACTATATCTTTGGGTAAAGGCTGTCTGGACCCCACCCTTCACGTGTGAAACTCCCCCAAAGTTTCACAAGCAATGAGGTACCACCCCAGGTACAAATCAGTCAGAGGCAGGAACATCAATCCTATATAAAGCCTGACCACTCTCAGACTTAGGGAGTCAGCTGGAAGAAAGCACACCTCAGCCACCCATCTTCCTCCCATTGACTATCGCCTGTAGCTGGGTGACTACCCTTTGAAGAGAACCTCAGCATCACCAGAGTTTCTTCCTGGGAGATGGATGGGGCAGATAAGGGTGTGGCATTAGCTGTGGTGAAGACCACAGTCCTAGGGTCAAGTTCTACTCCTATGCAAACCTCAACCTGGCCCTCTTACCCATTCCCTGCTTGGTGCTGTTGAGTACGAAGGCTGGGGTAAGACTGAACTGACAAGCCATAGTACATGTTTATGAGCAGGGGTGGGCCACTCCACTATACCTTGTTCTGGGGACATCTCAGGGGTCCCTAAGCTGGGTGGGAAGGCAAGGCTGTGAAGGGCACCACCTAGTGCAGAGAGTTGGGACAGTTTGTACAGACACTATAATCACACTATGAAATAGTCGTAGGTGAACTGCCTGTTACTGCAATTCCCTGCTGAGGAGGGGAGATCTCTAGCTGGGATAAGGACTGGAAACTTGGAGAATTGCTACCCGTCCTCATTATTGAGGAGAGCACTTGGAAGTTGGCCATGGATACTTCATAACTAGGTAAAAGGGCACATACAAAGTTGAGGTAGGCCAAGGAGAAGCTAGCGTTGATCCAGTAAAATTCAAGGGAGTTATCCTTCCTCAGAAATATGAGGAAGCCACATCAAGAGTGGAAGCAGGTGGGTTTGGAAAGACTACTTATTTGACAGACACTGAAAGTCCCACTGGGACCGAATGCTCAGACGTTAGGCAGAAGTGTGAGGCAGTGTCAGTCGGTGCACTCACCACTATATAACTAGGGTTTGAAGGGTCAGTAAGAGATGTTTGAGGATTGGGAACACTGGGTTGAGAGGTAGCCTTTAATACTTGGTTCCGGAATTGAGGAATGGAGCAAAAGATGGAGCAGAAAGTTGTTGGTATCCATGTGGTAATCAAGCCATGGCACAGGTGAGACTATACTAGTAAGGATGTGGCCATGCAGGAAAGGCAGACAGTCTGATAGATCTCTACTGTGTTCTTGATTGAGTGAGGAAAGAGCTTTTAAATTCTTTCTCTTGTGAGCTCTAACCATTGCATCCTATTCTTCTGCCCTGTGTATTCTATGCAAGCTGTCAAGTAATTCTGTATGAAATCTAGGGTGTGATCTCAGGGATGAGAGACAGGTGGATCTGGCAGACAACATACTATGAGCAAAAACGAACAGCATTGCTTTGAGCCATGAAGATGTTTAGTGCTTATGTCCAGAAGCTAGGACCTGTGCTCCATTTGATGGCCCAACGAGCTGTTTCCATCGTTCTAGTGTTTTGGTGTCCCCTGAGTGTTCTGGTGATGTTTCCAGTACCAAAATGGCTGCTGAGTCTCTGGAGATAGTACAGGAAGCAGAGGCCTCAGAATACCCTTCTTGACTGTGTTTCAACTGAGAAAAGCTTTCAGAAGTCCCTCAGCTGACGTCTTCTGATACTGTGTTGGCTGGACCACTCCTGATGGTAATTAAGGCTGAGGAAAATATGGCCCTTGTCATTGGGGTTGGGATTGCCACTGACATTTCCTGCCTGCTCTGGAAAGTGGTGGTCATAAGTGTGATGAAAGGAAATACCCGTTAATTGCTGGAGAAAGTCAGTAGTACAGCTTGAGATGAAAAGGCAATTGGATGCATTTGTTCCATTAAATGTAAAGGCTGGAACTTTTTGTGGGACTTGGGATGAGAAAGTGAGTAGAGGGGAATTGATTTGGATAATCCAGAGGTTTCCCACTTGCCTGTCAACACTTGACTGAACTTTGAGAACAAGAGTCAACACTGATTTGATCAATGTCTTCTGGTGGCCGGGACCAATTCGAGTACCAATTCCTTGGAGGATACCAGGCAAGCTCCTTACTGTTAGGGCTCTCAGGACAAAGTTGTGACTCCTCTTACTCTGGCCAGGTATTGACTTGCAGGGTTGGAGTCACAGAGAGAGTAAAGACAATCACCATCCTGAAAGGGTCTTATTAGTCCAGCAAGAGCAGCTCAGATACATAAAAGGGAATTAGAATTAAGAGACCCTGCCGAGAGTATATGCACTTCATTGTTTTTGATGATATCATAAATGAAACAGTTTTCTTTCATTTTTAGACAATTCATTGTTATTGTAAAGAAAGAAAACTGATTTTTGTACATGGATTATGTGTCATGAAACTCTACAGAATTCATTTGTTAATTCTAACAGTTCTTAGGATTTTCCATATATGAGATCAGGTCATCAGCACACAAAGATTCTTTTAATTTTTCCTTTCCTTTCATTTAGATGCCTTTTATTTCTTCTCTCGTCTAGTTGCCCTTTCTAGGATTTCCAGTACTACATTCAATAAAAGTGGTGGGCACCGTTTTCTTCTTCCTGATCTTAGTGGAAAAGCATTCAAACTTTTATCACTGAATATAATGTTAGCTGTGGGCTTTTCATATGCAACATTTATTATGTTGAGCCATTGTCTTTCTATACCCATTTAGTTGAGAGTTTTAATCATGAAATGATATTGAATTTTGTCAAAAGTGATTTCTGCATTTATTGAGATGATTATGTGTGTCTTCCATTGCATTAATGTGATGTATCACATTTATTGATTTGCATATGTAGAACCATCCTTGCATCCAGGGACAAATCCCACCCTTGTCATGGTGTAATTCTTTTAATATGTTGTTGAATTAAGTTTGTTAGTATTTTGTTGAGAATTTTTGCATCTGTGTTCAGTGTAATCAGCTTACATTTTTCTTTTCTTTTTTTTCTTTTTTTTTGGTAGTATTCTTTTCTTGCTTTGGTAGCATGCAATCCTGGCCTCATAAAATGATTTAGGGAGTGCTCACTCCTATTCTACTTTTTGGAAGAATTTGAGAGGAACTGGCATTACTTTTCAAAATGTTTGGTGTAATTCACCCATGAAGCCATTTGGTCTCAGTCTTGTCTTTGTTGAGAGGGTTGTGGCTATTGATTCCATGCCCGTAGTTGTTACAAGTTGTCCAATTTTCTATTTCTTCATGAGTCAGACTACACAGGTTGTCAGTGTAGAAATTAATTCATTTCTTTTAGATTATCTCTTTGTTGGCATATAATTTTTCATAGTAGTGTTTTATGATCCTTTGTATTTCTGTGGTATCACCTGTAATGTACCCTCTTTCTTTTATAATTTTATGTTTTGGTCCTCTCACTTTTCCCTTTGTAAGTCTAGGTAAAGTTATTTCAATTTTGTTTATCTTTTCAGAAAAACAACTCCTAGTTTCAGCCATCTTTTCTACTGTTTGTCTCTTTTCTAATTTATTTACCTCTGCTCTCATCTTTCTTATCTTCCTCTGCTGCTAATGGTGGGCTCAGTTTTTCTTCCTTGTCTAGGTCCTTGAGGTGTAAGATTAAGTAATATATTTGAGGTCTTTGTTTTTTGTTAATATAGGCAATTATCACCACAAAATTCTTTCTTAGGACTGCTCTTGCTGCTTCCCGTCACTGTTGATATGTTGTGTATCAATTTTCATTTGTTTCAAGATATTATTCATTTTGCTTCCAATTTTTTCTTTAATCCATTGGTTGTTCAGTAATGCCTTAAGTTCAAAAAACTGTGAATTTTCCAATGCCTCCTGTTTGATTTCTAGTTTCCTATCATCTTGGTCTACAAAGAGCCTTTCTATGACTTCAGTCTTGATGGACTGACCATTTTATAATTATATAATGACTTTGTGTCTTCTTACAGCTTTTGACTTAAGGTCTATTGTTTCTGAGGTTAGTATAGCTACCACTGCTCTCTTCTGGTTTCCATTTCCATGGAATATCTTTTCCCTCCCTTCACTTTGAGCAGAGCGCAGATGGTGGTGGTGGCTGGAGTGGTTGATGGGCACACACTCATCTGTGAGGGCCAGCAGCAGGTGCCTGAGTAGTGCCAGGACCTACTGCAAACATGAATGAGGTGGTGGGTGCCAGGGCAAGCAGGAAGGCGTTGGGCCAACTGGGATAACTCTGACAGCTGCAGGGTCCTTCCCATCAGCGTTCATTCCTGTGGCTGCATGGTGTCCCCACAGGTGTGCACTTGGCAGGGGAGGTCAGTGACAGCTGTTGAGGACAGCCGGGGGGAGCTAGCTTCAGGTGAGCCTAGTGATGCAGGCCAGTGACAGGAAATAGGGCTGAATCTGAGCCCACAAGCGGCAGTGGGGGCCTTGACTATTGGCGTGCACTTCTGTGGCTGCAAGCCCTTACCCCAGATGCACACACAGAAATGGAGGCCAGTTATAGGCATCAGGGCAGTGGTGTGCAAGTGTACAGATGGAGGGGCTAGCCACGAGAAAGTGCATAATGGTGGGGTCAGTTGCAGGGGTCTAAACCTGTGTCTTGCACTCATGGAGAGTCACAGAGGCCTGCGGTGGTTGTTGGTGTGGGGCCCAGGCTCTGACTGTGGACAGGGGGATGGAGTAGGGAGGGACTCAGGTGGCTGATGTGACTATCAGTGGGGTGAAATCTGCAGGGAATCTGTGGCTGCTGTGCTGCATGTCGGTTCTTCCTTCAGTGGCAAAGGCTGCTGGTGGCGTCTGCAGAGCAGGGCACTGGGAATCATCGTCATTCCCATCGCATGGCTGATACTTGCCCCTGCTTTTCTTCCTTGTTCCTAGCCTTTCTTTATGGCCCTTCCATTCTTTGTCTCAATTTTGCCAGTTTCTGCTTGGGCTGTTAACGTAGTGGGTCCTTTGTGTGTTGCCCCGAAAGGCTGGGGAAGTTGGTCACTCACCCCACTCTCATTTTTTTTGGTAAAGGGACTCTTTCTGGCTGGGAGTTCCCTCTTGGCACTGAGCAATGCCAGCTTAGGGATGGGAGAATGCAGACAAAATAAGGCTGTTCTTCCTTCCCTTTTGGTGCGCTTATTCTTAAGGTTTTCCTGCCACTGTGCTGCTGAATTTTCTTAAGAGGACTCCCGTGCTCTACCAGAGCTGATTTTGTTTGTGAAAAGCTGTTGAATTGTTGATTGCTGGGCAGGATGAAGGCTGAGTTCTGCTTCGCTATCCTGATGATACCTACAAATCTGTCCACTGGGGAGCCTGGGATTCTGAGGTTGCCTACTATTACTGGGTTGCTGTCTATTCTCCTCTTCTGGTCTATTAATAGTTGTTAATAGTTCTGAGCCTTGGTTTCTGTGCTCCCAACCCCTCAGATATGCCAGTCATCTCAGTACTTTGGTGGGGTGATAAAGAAGTGGGCCTCCTGGGCAGTGTCCCTCAAGGCTGGGGAAGCTGGGTGGCCACTCATTATGCTCTCACTTTTCCCCATGTAGAAACTGCAGATTGAGTGGGTCTCTCCCAGGACTGAGCTGTGCCTTTTTGCAGGAAGGGCGACACAGGTAAAGTGATATAGTTCTGACCCTCTCCAGTGCATCTACTCTCAGACTCTTTGCTCCAGTAGTGTGCTCTAACTTCCATGTTGATTCCCCCATTACTACTGAGGCACACCTGTACATGAGTGGTTGTCAAAATCAATGTTATGTCAGGGTGATGATGGAAGAAAAAGCGTATTCTGATATTTTGCTGATATAACTCACCTGAAACTGTTGTTTTTTAATCTTGAGATGAAAATGTGTTATTTTCTTAACAGTACCAATTTCATTTAGTTCAAAATATTTTAAAATTTCTCCTTTCACCCACGTGTAATTTAAAAGTGTACTGTTTAATCTCCAGGTATTTTGGCATTTCTCAGCTATATTTCTCTAATTTATTTCTAGATTAATTACACTGTTGTCTGTGGAAATTGCAAAATTTCTATTCTTTTAAGTTGTTGAGGTGTGTTTTATGGCTCCAGATGTACTCAATTTTGGTAACAGTATTAGCTTGAAAAATAACAAAATGTACAGGCTAAAGCAACAGTTAAAAATAACTTTACCTGCTTTTGTATTTTGATGTATGTTGCTCTAGCTTTTTCGCTAATCAGAAGTGTAGGCATGCACATTTTTTAAACAAAAGATGAAATATTACATGTTTATTTACATTCTTTCCTTTCCACTTAATGTATTAGAAGATATCATTCCATGACAAACACACAACTGAGTAATCAATCTAATGGCTGCATATTGCTACATTGCATCGTAATAGATCTGAAATGGTTCAGAAACATTTGAAATGGTAGAAATGGGTAACTAATACAAAATACAAATTTTTCTACTATGGAGCAGCCCAGCTAAAGAATGAAATGCTATCTCATAATGTGTTTTTTTTTTTTTTGCTGGGAAAGATTTGTGCTGAGCTAACATCTGTTGCCAATCTTCCTCTCTCGTTTTTTCCCTCTCTCCAAAGCCCCAGTACATAATTGTAGATTCTATTTGTAATTCCTTCTAGCTCTTCTACATGAGCTGCTGCCACAGCACGCCTACTGACAGACAAGTGGTGTGGTTCTGTGCCCCAGACCCCTGAAGCAGAGCATGCTGAACTCTAACCACCCAGTCAGCAGGGCTGGCCCTCATTACTATTTTTGATTGTTTTTTCTCCTCATTACTATATTTGATTGTTTTTAGTTATGTAGAGCACTTGTTGGCCAACTGTGTATTTTATGTAGAGAAATGTCTGTATAAGTCTTTTGACCATTTTCAAATACAGTTATATATTTTTTGTGGTTGTCGAGTTGAAGGAGTTCTTTACTCATTCTGATATTAGCTTCTTGTCAGATTTATGATCTGCCAATAATTTATCCCATTTATTAGGTTGCCTTTTACTCTGTTGATTGTGTGCTTGAAGTCTAGAAGTTTGTTTTTTTTTTTTTTTGTGAGGAAGATCAGCCCTGAGCTAACATCCATGCTAATCCTCCTTGTGTTTTTTTGCTGAGGAAGACTGGCTCTGAGCTAACATCTATTGCCAATCCTCCTCCTTTTTTTGTTTTTGTCCCCAAAGCCCCATTAGATAGTTGTATGTCATAGCTGCACATCCTTCTAGTTGCTATATGTGGGACGTGGCCTCAGCATGGCCGGAGAAGCAGTGTGTCGGTGCACGCCTGGGATCCAAACCCAGGCCGCCAGTAGCAGAGCACGCGCATGTAACCGCTAAGCCACTGGGCCGGCCCATTGAATTATAGAAGTTTTAAAGCTTGATGCAGTGTTGTTTGTCCATTTTTGTTTTTGTTTTGAGCTTCTTGTATCACATCCAGGAAATCATTGCCAAACCCAGTGTGGTGAACTTTTTCCACTGTTTTCTTCTAGGAGTCTTATAGTTTTAGGACTTACTTTTACCATTTTGAGTTAGTGTTTATACATGGTGTAAGATTAGTGTAAAATTTTATTTTTTTTATTGTGGATATCCACTTTTCCCAACACCAATTCTTGAAGATATTTTTCTTCCTGCGATACTGATCTTGGTACTCTTCGTCAAAGATTATTTGATCATATATGTAATGGTTTATTTCTGGCCTCTCTATTCTATTCTCTTGATCTATAGTACTGTCCTGACACTACTTTGTTTGATCACTGTAGCTTTGTAATATGACTTGAAATCAGGACATGTGAGATTGCTGTGTTCTTTTTTTTCAATATTATTTTGGCTCTGTGGTGTTACTTGACATACCATGTGAATTTTAGCATCTACTATTCTATTTCTGTAATTAAAACGCCATTTAGATTTTGATGGCCTTGGGTTGAATCTGTAGATCACTTTAGGTAACACTGATTTCTTGACAATATTAAGTCTGCCAATATAAGAACACAGGTTGTCTTTCCATTTATTTGTATCATCTTTAATTTCTCTCAACAATGTTTTGTGGTATATTGAGAGTATGAGTATTTCACCTCCATAGTTAAGTTTATTCCAGAGTATTTTATTCTTTTGGATGCTATTGTAAATGGAATTGTTTTTATTTTATTTTTCAGATTGTTCTTTCTTAGTGTATAGAAATACAGCTGATTTTGTGTGTTAATTTTGCATCCTATAACATAAGAGATCACATAATCTGTGAAGAGAGTTAATTTTACTTCAGCTTTTTGAATTTGGATGACTCATATTCTTTTTTCTTGTATAATTGCTCTGGATATGATTTCTGTTGTTACGTTGAATAGATGTGACCCAGGAGGGCATCCTTTTTCTCTATCAGTCTTTCACTCAAGAGTAAGATGTTACCTATGGGCTGCTTATAAAGTGTGTCCTTCATTATGTTGAGATAGTTTCCTTGTAGTTCTCATTTGTTCAGTGTTTTTACTGTGAAAAGTTGTGGAATTTTCTCAACAGCAATTTTTCATCAAATAGATAATTGTATCACTGTTTCTTTCATTCTGTTAAGGTAGTGTCTTATACTGGGTTATTTTCATATATTGAAGTATCCATGCGTTCCAGGAATAAATCTCACTTGGTCATGGTGTATAATCCTCTTAAAGTGTTAGTAAATCTAGCTTGTTAATTTTGGTATTCATCATAAAAAGAGACATTGGTTTGATTCTCTTTTCTTGTAGTGTCTTTATCTGTCTTGGATATTAGAGTAACAATGGCCTCATTAAATGAGTTTGGGAGTGTTCCTTCCATTTCAATTCTTTGGAAGCATTTGAGGATGACTGGTATTAATTCTTACTTAAATATGCAGTAGAATCCACAGTGAAGCCATCTGGTCTTGACATTTTCTTTGTTGGCAGTTTTTGATTACTGATTCAATCTACTTAGTAGTTAGAAGTCTGTTCATAGTTTCTATTATTCATTATTCAGTCTCATTATGTTGCTTATATCCAGGAATTTGTTCATTTCATCTGGCTTATTCAATTTGTTGAGAAATAGTTGTTCACAGTAGTCTCTCATAATCTTATGTATTTCTGTGATATCAGTGTAATGAGAGAATATTCCTAACTCTTTTGCTGGAATCTTTTCTTGGTTTTACATTGGTCTGGTGTTAGACCTTCTCAACTGGTCTCTAGATTTCTCTCAGATGTATTGTGGTCTGTACATTGTTGTCATCTTGGTGTTTCTGTGGGAGAATAACCAGCCACTATCTGGAGTGATATTTTTGCTGGACACAGAATTCTGAGTTGACAGCTCCATCCTCTTAAGTCAGGGATGCCATTTCAATGTTTCCTAGTATCCATAGTGTCTACTGAGAAGCCACGTGTTGTTGTTCTTCAGTGTGCCCCTATGTTGCCATTTACTTAGAGTTCCCAAAATTTTCTCTATTTTTGGGCTTGAACTGTTAGACTCTGACATGTGTTGTGTTATGTTTCGTGGTTTTTCCTACTTGGAATCTGACAAACTGCTTGATTCTAAAAATGTCTCAGTAAATTAGAGAAATAATCAAGAATTATTTTTCTCGACTTTTTTTTTTTTTTGCATTTTCTACTCTTCTTTCCCTACATGAACTGCAGTTAATTGTGCATTATAAATCTTTTGGTATTCTTTCAAAAAAGTATTTTTTTGAGGGGGAGTCTCTCCTCTCCAAGATTTTCTTTCATTGTTTAGCAGTTGTTTCCTCTGAGCTCTGTTATTGTTGTTCTTCAAGCCATTAAGACGGCAGCTTATAGGCATGGTACAAATTGGAGGCTTGACCTTTGACAAAATATTGTAAAAACATGGCACTGCCATTCTTTTTCTCAATTGTATGTTCTCTTCCATCTTGTGCTGTTTTTGTTTGTTTTCCAGGGCCTTCAGGTAGTTAGTTGTTTTCTTTTCTTTTTTTTATTTTTTATTTTTTCTTTATTGCAGTAACATTGGTTTGTGACTGTGTAAATTTCAGGTGTACATCACTACACTTCTATTTCTGCATAGATTACACCATGTTCACCACCAAAATACTTATTACAACCCATCACCACACACACGTACCGAATTATCCCTTTCGCCCTCCTCCCACCCCCCTTCCCCTCTGGTAACCAGTAATCCAATCTCTGTCTCTATGTGTTTGTTTATTGTTGTTATTATCTACTACTTAATGAAGGAAATCATGTATTTTAGCATTTATCATCAACATTTCTCATCAGGAGGCTTGGCTGATAGCACTTAATCTTCCCATAAAGGGATTCCCATGAGCTCTTAAAAAATACATTGTTTCCTTTCATGCTGCCCATTTCTAAGATTGCTGCTGGTTGCTAACACAAGACCCATTCTGAGGAGCTTTTTCTGCTTCTGGTCCACTGCAGCAAGTGTAAGCAGGAGGTCACTTCCTGTCTTTTGGTCAGTGCCTGTGAGAGATATAAGGACTCTTACAACAGTGTTATAAGCACCGCCGTGGCGACAGTTGAGGCTGGTACTACACAGGCAGAAGCAGAGGACCACAAGTGCGGGAAGTGGTACCAGCTTTGAAGAGGCAACTGAAAAGCAGAGGACCACCAGGGAGGCTGTTCTGTCCTGGAAAGAGCTGGTGAGGCAATGTGTTGACATGAGTAGAGCCATGTTTGGCTGCTCCATTGATCTATAGCCACCAGCACACGAAGAAATATAAACCTGCTTTCTGTGTGGTGGGAATTGGCCTTTTCCCGGAAACTGGACTTTCTTCCATGGAGAGAGTTGCAAGTTGTAAAATTTCAAGGCTCTTTGGGCATCATAGCGTGGGATGGATTGGCCATCTATGCTGGGCTAGGACAATAACCAGAGAGAACAATGCAAGTATACAACTACGGGGCTGGGACGTTAGCCCAGTCAGTGCACGTACACCACTGATAACCATTTTGCATACAAACACTAAATGCTTACTCTGCAAACTCTGTAACTGCTTACTCTGAAAATTACTGATGGTATAAAACTGCTGGAAACTGAGACCTGATGAGAGTTCCACCTGTGGAAGGGATGACTTTCCCAGGTCATGTGATCCCTGTCCAGCAGCATCAATTGACAGGACTCTCCCAGCAGTGGGGCGTGGATGTTGTGAGTAATTGATTTGATGTGAACTAATTGATCTGATGTGAAGTCATTGATCTGATGTGCAGTAATTGACCTGATGTGTTCACTTTTTGGTCAGTCTGGTGTTTCTTTTTCCGGTTGATTTGTGTCATTTTTCTTCAGTCGATGTGGATGTTTTCCCTTTCCAGTTGAGCTGATGTTTTCCCCTCTTAATATTTGACCTATTCGAATCTGTTTGCAGACTCTTGCCTTTACTATCCTCTATATAATAAAATATACCTTCAGTCCATTTGTTTGGAGTGAAAAGTTTCTTTTACATTGCCGATCAAATCCTCAAAACTCTCATAACAGGCAAGACCACTTGTTTGTCCTCCAGGCTCTTCCTAGTCAATCCTGAGGGAGTGATGGACTGGGGTTTAATGCTGTGGTCTGAAGAACCGGGCAGAGAATGTGGAGTGTGTTGGGAGCTGCCATGGTGGCAGAGCAGAGCATGTGCCATTATGTTAGGGACCAGCTGCAGAGGTGGCAGCCTTGGTGAGTTAAAGGGTGCCTCCTAGGGTACTGCATTTCCAGGAGCCTGGCCGCCCTTGGAGTTACCTAGGATGTAAGTGAAGTTTGTGACCTAGGGCAGAAGACCTGAGTTTCCTTGGTAGAATTGGATTCTTAGTGACAAGGTGGGGTTTGTTATGTAATGGAGAGTGGTATTAGGTGGAAGAAGATGAGGGTTTTTGCTGTGAAGGCCTTTGAGATATTTTGTCCATGGCCATGAGATGGCATTTGCCTTTTTAGGGTCTCTGTCATCCTTGTGATGTGAGATCTAGTGTCCAGGTCTAGAATGTGGAAAGTAGATTCTAGAGATGGGGCCTTCATGGGGAAGCAAACCATGAAGGGTTGAGCCTTTTGGGGGAGGGGTCGGAGGTGGTGTGACCACGATTTGGCGTAAGATTTGGCCTCGGGAGGTGGCTTTGCACAGGGGTGAGCAGCATCCTTTAGAATTAGTTGGGTACTTTCTTTTTCCTGGTATGGTGAAATGGTCACAATTTTGCCAATGTTAATATGAATTACACTAATTTTCTAATAGCAGGCCTTTCTTGGATTCTGAGGTTTAAACCAATTTGGTCATTTTTAATAATATTATACATACACTTAATACACTCAATATTTGAGTTTAAGAATTTATTTTGTAATATTTTGGTTAGGAGTTTTACATGGATATTTTTGAGAGAGATTAGCTGTTAACCGTCTTCTATCTTTTAGGGATTCAAGGATACAGTGGCTACTCATTCAAGGAATGAGTGACTCAATGTTCCTGTCATTTCTGTTAGGTAAGATTTTAATCATATATTTCGTAAAAGTTTGGCAGCACCTACTTTCTTTTAAATCACTTATAACAGAGTGACAGCAATACCATCATTAATTCTAATTATTTGTAGATTCACTTGAATTATCTAACGCAGACTCACAAAATCTGCAGATGACAATTTTGTCTTTTCTTTTAAAATATTTTTTCTTGTTTCTTTGTACTAGCTAAAACTTTCAATGCAGCATAAAAAGAATAACAGGGTCGTGTGTGTCTAGTCTTGACTTGAATGGAACTCTTTATGTTTTATATCTAACCATATTATTTCTTGTGTGGTTTTAGTAGACCCATTAGCAGGGAACGAAGTATACTTCTCTTCTTAGTTTATTAATAGGCTTTTTCTAGGTTTTGTTTTTGTTTTGTTTTTAATTGTAAATTCAATTGCATTTAATTTTATCCTTTAAATTTTCTGCAATTTATTGATAATTATGAATTTTTTATCTTTTGATTTGCTAATAAGTTATATAACAAAATTGTTTTTGTTTTATTTTCATAGTTATTTGGAAACATAAAAAAATCTTGGGGAAAATTACAAAGGTCAATTAAGAAACATTCTACATATCCAAAAAAAGAACTGTGAAATTCTCAATAGTTGCTTCAAATTTTTTGTAAAATATAAAAACTTATAAATGAAGTTTCATTGTATGACTATGCCAAAGTTGATTTAGTTGAATAGATGTGACCAGAGAAGGCATCTTTTCTTTCTTTATCTTTCAGTCTTTGGTCAATGACTATGATGTAACCTGTGGGCTTTTTACAAAGTATGTCCCTCAATATACTGAGAAAGTTTCCTTGTAGTTCTCATTTGTTGAGTATTTGTATTATGAAAAATCGTGGAATTTTGTAAAATGCTATTTTTGCATCAATTAGATAGTGCTCTAACAGTTTCCTTCATTGTGTTAATGTGGTGTCTTATAGTGATCGATTTGCATGTACTGAAACATCCTTGCGTTCCAGGAAAAAAGCTCACTTGATCACGGCAAAAACTAATCACAATAAATTTAAAAAACTGAAATCATATAAAGTATATTATCAGAGCAAAATGGAATGAAGCTAGACATGACTTTCAGAAGAAAAACGGGAAAACCACAAATACGTAGAAGTTAACACATTCTTAAACAGCCAGTGGGTCAAAAAACATCACATGGAAAATTAGAAAATACTTAGAGACAAAGCAAAGGGAAAACACACTATACCAGAACTTATAAAATGATGCCAAAGTAGGCTCAGAGAGAAATTTATACCTGTATATGCCTACGTGATAAAGACCTCAAATAACAATCTAACTTTACAACTCAAGGAACTAGAAAAGGAGAGCAAACTAAACTTAAAGCTAGCAAAGGAAGGAAATGACAAAGATTAGAGTGGAAACACACCAACTGCAGAGAGTAGAAAAGCCAAGAGAATCAATGAACCCAAACGTGTCACAGCACAAAGATCAACAAAACTCACAAGTGAGGGTGACATCAGCAAGAATGTCAAGTAGGTTGTCCTGGGCTCAAGTCCCCCACACAGAAATATGATTAGCAACTATGCGCAGACAACGACACCTCTGTGGGAAGCCCAGAACCCCTGGGGTGTGGCTGAAGCACCCCCTTGGTGCAGAAACACTGAGAAAAGTGCATTAGAAGTGTTAGAGGAGCAAGTTCACACTGACTGCATCACTGCTCCAACAGGCCAGCACAGCACCACCCAGGGTGTCCCTGGGCCTACTGCTTCTCCAGTGGGGAAAAGAGAGCTGGAGTCAGACATCTAGCTTTCCCAGTGTCCCAAGGTGTTCCCAGGAGGACCTCTTCTCTCTGTTGCCTCATAGTGAACACTGGGGGGAATCCACAGGGCTAGCCCACCTGTGGTAAGCTAGGCACAAAGAAGGAGGTGGGGTTCACAGTGACCAATAGGTGGATCATGACAGTGACACCACATACCTGCTGGGAACCCTGCCCAGCCAGAGACCCAGCCAGCAGCTCCACTCACCCCCAGAGACCAGCCAGGGACTCCACCCCACCAGAGAGCACGGTCAGCAGTTCTGCCCACATGAGGTCAAGAAACAGTGGTCTGGCCTTTCTTGGGAGCCCTGCCTGTGGCCCCAACTGGGCAGAAAGCCAGGCAAGCAGCTACACCAAACCACAGACCACAGTCTGGAGCACCAACCAACCAGCCAGCCTGACCATATAGCAGAGCATTCCCTGCAAAGCCCAGCCAGCAACCCCAGCCTGACTACCTGATTTGGAAGCCTGGCAGTGAACCTGCATGACCAGACATAGACAGCGGCTCGGCCCAGACAATGACACCACCCAGGTGCAGGGCACAGTCTGCAGTGGCACCACCCAGCGAGGTAACACAGCCTGCAGCCCCATCCAACTAGAGGTAACTGCAGAGCCCACCCAGCAGCCCCACCAGAACACAGAGCCAGTGGACCTGCCCTGCTGCAAGTCTAGCTCATGGACCCCCCTATTCTCAGACTATGGGCAGTAACACTGCCCAACCAGAGACCCCAGCAGCAAGCCCTGCCTACACACAGACACTACCATGGATGTGCAGAACCCCAGCCTGGGCTGACTGGTGACGGTCTTTCCCTGCCACAGCACATGCGTAAACTCTGGAAGAGAGACCAGTTCCTCAAATACTCAGGCATCACACCAGGTTAAAAGGATCACAAGGAATCAGGGACATGTGACAGCACCAAAGAAACTTAGTAAAGCTTCAGTAACGACTGAAAAGCAAGGGAGACCTATGAACTGACTGAGAAAGAATTTAGAATGATCTTCTTAGTGTTCAGTGAACAATAAGTAAATAAACAAAAATAGAAAAGATTAGGTGAACAAAATGAGACATTTAACGCAGATGCAGAATCTACTAAAAATCCCAATAGAAGTAAGTCCTACAGCTGAGGAATACAATAACTGATCTGAAAAATTCATTAGAGCCCTTCAAAAACAGATTCAATCAAGCATAAAGAAGAATCAATGAAAGTCAAGTCATTTGAAATCAAGTCAGAAGAGTAAAAAGAAAAAAACAAACAAACTGGTTTTGCGTCCTCCAAACTATGTTACAAAGCTATAGTAAACAAAATGGTACAGTACTGGCATAAAATCACACACATAGACCAATGGAGCAGAAGCAAGAGACCAAAACTAAACTCACATATATATTAAGAACTAATATTTGACAAGGGAGCCAAGAATACTGCATGGGGAAATGACAGTCTCTTTAATAAGTGGTGTTGTGAAAAATGATAACTTACATGAAAAAAAGAATAAAATTGAACTGAGATCTTAACAGCACTCACAAAAATTAACTCAAAACAGATTAAATGTAACAGCCAAAACCACAGAATTTCTAGAAGAAAACGCCCCTGGACATTGGCATTAGCAATGATTTTTTGGATATGACACCTAAATCACAGGCAAAAAAAGCAAAGGTATACAAGTGGGACTAACCAACTAAAAAAGCTTCTGCACAACAAAAGAAACATCCAACAAAATGAAAAGGCAACCTACAGGATGAGAAAATATCTGCAAGTCATATATCAGATAAGGAGTTAATATTCAAAATACTCAATAGCAAAAAACAAATAACCCAGTTAAAACATAGGCAAAGGACTCAAAGAGAGATTTTTCCAGAGAAGACATACACATGGCCAACAGGTATAGGACAAAGATGCTCAACATTATTATGAGGGAAAATCAAATCAAAATCACAGGGAGCTATCACCTCACAGTGTTAGAATGCCTATCATCAAGAAAACAAGAGGCAACAAGCGTTGGAGGGGCTGTGGAGGACAGAGAACCCTTGCTCACCTTCAGTGAAAGTTAAAATTGGTACAGCCAGTACAGAGAACAGTAGGGAGGGTCCTCAAAAATTAAAAATAGAACCACCATATGATCCAGCCATCTCTCCACTGAGGATCTATCCAAAGGAAATGAAATCATTGCCTCAAAAAGACTTATGCTCACCTATGTTCACTGCAACATTATTCACAGCAGCCAAGATACAGAAACAACCCGAGTGTCCACCAAAGGATGGATAAAGAAAATGCGGCATATACTGAGACAATGGGATATTAGCCTTAGAAAAGAACGAAATCCTGCCATTTGCGACAACATGGATGAGTCTGGAGAGCATGATGCTAAGCGAAATAAGCCAGACGCATAAACACAAACAGCTGATGGTGCCAATTATTTGTGGAATCTAAAAAAGTTGAACTCATAGAAATGTAGAATAGAAGAGCGGTTTCTGGGGACTGTGTTTGGGGAAATGGGGAGTTGTTGGTCAAAACAATGAGCAACTGTACACCAGTAAATTAGAAAATCTAAATGATAGGTCCCATTTCAAGCAGCACAACATCTACCAAACTGAAAAAATAAATAAATCTGCACAGACCCACAACAAGTAAAGGAACTGAATCAGTTACCAAAAAAAAAAAAAACCTTCCAGCAAAGGAAAGCACAGGAGTCAATGACTTTACCTGCAAAATCTACCAAAGAGTTAAAGAAAAAGGAGCACCAATGCTTCTCAAACACTTTCAAACAAGAGAAGAAAAGGGAAATAGTGCTGGTGGCAATAAAACACGGTGCAGCTCCGTGGAAAACAGTTTTGTGATTGCTCGATTACAATATGACACAGCCACTCCACTTAGAATATGACAACAATTACATTTCTGGGTGTATACTCAAAAGAATTAAAGCAGGGACGCTAACAAAAATTCATACACAGACATTCGTATCAGCTACCCTAATGAAAAGGTGGGCACAAGCCAAGCGTGCATCCACTGATGAACAGATGAACAGACCGTAGGACACACAGACAATGGAATATTACTCAGCCACTAAGAGGAATGAAAGACTGCCACAATACTGATGAAAGGTAAGGCTTGGTGAAGGAATCCAGGAACAAAAGGCTGCATGTTCTTTGACTCCATTTATAGGAAATACCCAAAACAGACAAATCAACATAGACAGAAAGTAGATTAGTAGTTTCCAGGGGCTCCAGGCAGAAGACAAATGGAGCCACTGCCTAACGGGGACTGGCTTTCTTTTGGGGGTGATGAGTATGTTCCCGAGCTAATCAGTGATGACGGATGTGTACCTCAGTACCCCTGAGGCAGTCACTCCTTTTATCTTCTCCTCCCAGCCCGTGGCATCTACTAATCTACTCTCTCTCTCTGTACTAAAGGCCACTGAACTGCACGTTTTTAAATGGTCAAAATGTTAAGTGTGATGTGTATTCTCAGAAATGAATTAACGGCTTAATTTTTTATTGAAAAACACTGAGCTGAGGCTGGTGAGGACTCCCTCTCTTCTTCCTCAGGATGAGAAAGCCTCTGCTCTCTGCTTCTCTGAGACAGTTTGTCTTTGGCAGCATCTGTCAATGACAAATTGTTGTTGTTTTAATCAAATAACAAAAATGTGGGTGGGACAACAAAATACTATGTTGCACAAATACATAATGTCCCTATCCTTCCCACACAGAAAGCAAGTGTAATGTAGGGGAAAAAAGGCTTGTAGACACAGAGGAGAAAAAGGAGTCGAAAACAGATTTGGAATATAGACACTTCATAAATTTCCAGTTAATAAACATTTCTTTCTTTTTTTTTTTTTTTGTGAGGAAGATCAGACCTGAGCTAACATCTGTGCCAAACCTCCTCTTTTCTGCTGAGGAAGAGTAGCTCTGGGCTAACATCCATGTCCATCTTCCTCCACTTTATACAGACCGCCACAGCATGGCCTGATAAGCGGTGCATCGGTGCACCTGGATCTGAACCCAGGCCACCAGCAGCGGAGTGCATGCACTTAACTGCTGCTACGCCACAGGGCCAGCCCCAATAAACATTTCTTACACAAGAAAGTCGAGGGTTTTAAATTTAAAATGTACAATATATTATGAAAGGTGAAAATAAGCCATAAGTAATATAAATTAATTTTTTAAAGACATACCTTCTCTAAATTATTACCTTTATATAAGAATCCAATGCTGGAGAAGAAATTGAACTCAACATTCCACCCTACTCAACAGTTGGTAGAGAGACAAATCCTCAATTCTGTTTCCATCAAGCAGAGAG
Organism: Ceratotherium simum simum; assembly: GCF_057802395.1. Lineage (NCBI taxonomy): Eukaryota > Metazoa > Chordata > Mammalia > Perissodactyla > Rhinocerotidae > Ceratotherium > Ceratotherium simum. The sequence continues at coordinate 12,305,264 of NC_141941.1, forward strand.
CTTACGCCTGAGAAGTAGAGACATGAAAGCAAAATTAGCAAAACAAACATCCACCTCAAGATATTCATTAAATGTTTCATTAATTTGAGATTACTACATTATGAAATTTACTCTGGATTAAAAACAGGAAAGTCCTAAAGTTTACAAATGAGAGCAATATCAGTAAGTTCTTATTAAGGAAAAATTACACTGAAAGTAAAAAACAAGGTAATTTATTCCTCCTGACTGTTTTTCCATTCACATAATGGCTGTCTTTGCATACCACTGCACTTTCAAATCACTACATTGCTTCAAAAACATATATTAAGTTAAATAAAATATAGTAAGCAAATTTGTAATACAGATGTTAGTGTGCAAGAAAAAAATGCCTGGAATTAGAAATATTAAACATCTGATTAAATATCAGAATCTACTTTTATGAAAGCAAAAATGAGACAGTTAGATACTCAAGACCAAAAGAGATGCTATTCAATATGTCTGAATCTATGGGTGAATCTAATCTTTCAATAAGTAAATAAATACAAGAACATCATAAAGCAAAAGGATATATGGTAATATATTTGTTTTTAAAAAGCCATTTATTTAGCCCAGATTACATGGGAGAAATGCGCTCTTCTAATTCTCATTTTTTTAAAGAAAAGAAATTTTTATATCTGAAAATAACCATGGTAAAAAATAAAATTTTTAATTCCTACTTTCCAAATGTCCCATCTGAAGCAGAAGACTTAAAACAACAAAGGAAGAAAAAAATCACAAATCATATAAACTTTCAACTAAAACATCATTTCTACATGCTTTTAACATATATTTATACTTCATACATAGTACTTGTGCTTTCAAGAACAAAATTACTGGGGCCAGCCCAGTGGCGCAAGCGGTTAAGTGCGCATGCTCCACTGCTGCAGCCCAGGGTTCACCAGTTCGGATCCTGGGCGCACACCAACTCACTGCTTGTCAATCCGTGCTGTGACAGTATCCCATATAAAGCAGAGGAAGATGGGCACGGATGTTAGCCCAGGGCCAGTCTTCCTCAGCAAAAAAGAGGAGGATTGGCAGATGTTAGCACAGGGCTGAGCTTCCTCACAAAAAAAAAACAACAACAACAAAATTACTCACAGGATCAAGCAATTATTCTTCTTGTATAGATGATTATGTTGAAATCAATTTTCAATCCAAGTAATTCCTTTGCTTTTTAAATAAGAATATTATAGAAATTAATAACCCATATTCTCTGAAAATATTCAAACCTTATGAATAATTTCAATAAACAGAGAAGGCAACACCATAAATACAAATCCACGAGAAAAAGTAGTCTTTATAACACATCCTTTAGGTATATACAATATATGAAAACATGAGCTCCATTTAATTTCTAGCCTCATACCATATTCTTAGCTGATTCACTTTTGATCAAGCCGTCTATATGCATTTTCTGCTCCTGTTCTAAGAGATTACCACAAATCTAATGGCTTAAAATAACCCAGATTTATTACTGTATGGTTCTGGAGATCAGAAGTCCTAAACTCAAGGTGTCAGCAGAGCTGCATTCCTCTGGAGGCTCTAGGAAATAATCTGTTTCCTTGCCTCTTCCAGATTCCCTCTGTGTTCTATGCATTCACATGGCCCCTCCTCCATATTTAAGGCCAGCAGCCTGGGCTCTTCAAATTTCAATGTCTCTCTGACTCTGACCTCACTTTCTCGCTCTTATTGTAAGAAACCTGGTGCTTACTCTGAGCCCACCCAGATAACACCGAATAATCTTCTGAGCCCTCAATTGATCACATCTGCAAAATATCTTTTGCCATACAAGAAAACCTACGCATGGGTTTCACAGATTAGGGCCTGCACTTCATTGGGGTCCCTTATTCTGTCTACTACAGTACCTCCACTCGTCCCCAAGCATTCACATGATCCTACATGCAAAATCATTCATCCCACCCCAACTTCCCCAAAAGGCTCAATCCATTACAGCTGTCAACTCCAAATCTAAAATCTCATCTCAGAAGTTCCAAATCTCATAATCAAATCACCTATGATTTAGTGAAACTATGACCCGTCATGGGCAAAATTCTTTTGTATCTGTCGACCTGTGAAACTAGAATACAAGTTATCTTCCCAAAAGAACTTCTGATAAGTTTATTTCCTGGAACTACATGTACCATACTGAACTTATAAAATCAAAAAACTACAAAAAATAGTACAAGGGCTTTAGAATCTTACCAGCATTCTTCACTCAGAAGATCTAAAAATCTATTTTAGTTCACCTCTCACTTCCCACTAACTGTACTGTTCATAAAGTTAAACCTTTCTAATCAATCCACAGTATCAGGTTGGTATTTTAATATGGTTTGTGTTAAGTATAAGAATTTGTGTTTTAAATTTAATCTGATGACAAAAATATAAGATGAATAAACATAAAATAGGTAATATACCCGATTGTGGATTTTTATTGACTTTTCCAAGCATCAAAATCAGCAGTAATGGTCACTTGAAAACTGTCGATCATTAAAAAGTCATTTGCTGTTCTAAACTGCACACTGGTGGTGACTGCACAACCTTGTGAATATACTAAAAGACAATCAACTGTACATGTTAAAATGATGAATTTTATGCCAGTGAATTGTACCTCAATTTTTTTTTTAAATGTAAGCAGGACCCAACTTGGCACCACAATATTGTTTGAATTTATCTTTTTTGTTCCCTTTTTCTCCCCAAAGCCCCAGTAGATAGTTGTATGTCACAGCTGCACATCTTTCTTAGTTGCTGTATGTGGGACGCAGCCTCAGCATAGCCAGACAAGCGGTAAGTCAGTGCGCGCCTGGGATCCAAACCCAGGCCGCCAGTAGCGGAGCGCAAGCACTTAACTGCTAAGCCACGGGTCAGCCCCGATTTTCTGAATTTAGAAGTAGGTTCTTGAGTGGAAAAAAAATCTAAGGGTTCTACATTTGAGGCCTCAATTTGCTTTTACAAATCTCTTGTTTCAATTTCCATCATGAAACATGTTAGTGTTCATTCTTTTTACAAAGGAATGGTAAATGAGCAATTTGTTCCATAAACTAAACAATAATCTGGTAAGGTGAGTAATTAAATTTTCTTTTAAATTTTCCCTTTTGGGGGTCAAAATCACATTGCCCTGAACGAAAGTTAAAATGAAAACTATAATTTGAACAAAAATGAATATTTACATCTAAAGAAAGAAGAACATTAGGTCATTTGCAAGATGGCAAATAACTCAATAAGGCATTGTTACAGCCGTTTGCTCCACATTTTTGCATTGAAACTCTACATTTTTGTTGAAAGTATTCTACAACTTACACTGGAAACACTTATCAAAATATTTAGAGTGTATTCTTCAGTGAGTACAGAATTCCTATTTAGGAGGGTGAAAAGGCTCAGGAGATGGATGGTGACCATGGCTGCATAACACTATAAATGTAATTAAAACCACAGAAGTGTACAGTTAATAACTCAAAATGGTAAATTTTAAGTTATATATATTTACTACAATAAGAAAATTTGGGGTAATCTGAAATAACAGTATCTCACTTTGGGTTCATAAGAGGAAAATATAAGAAGATAGTGCCTGCATGTCTTAAAAGGTAATTTTCAGTTCAAAAACCGGGCTGGATCTCATAGACTTTTGGTTTGGAAAACAATTTTCTTTAACGTATTAAAAGACATTTATCATTTGATTTTTGCCATTATTATGACCTCTCATAAACCAACAGGACTTTTTTTCCTAGATACAAACACTTTTCTGAAACTTCAGTTTGTAGCAAATGGCACCTTATAATCTTCTGTGAGTCCAATGTGTCTTAGTGCACATATACTCAAGGAAAATAAATGGAATTTTATTACAGCTAGGAAAAATCTGGAAGAATGTGCTTACTGAATAACACCGGGAGGATCTAGATAAGATTGCACACGTTCTAATTACAAATGCGTCAACTGAATCTCCAAGATACAAGGATCCTAAAACTTTAAAAAGTAAATATATTTCTCCTGATAAATCCATCTCCAGGTGAGGAAATCCTGTAATAAGATTTGTAAGAAGGTTTTGGATTGAGATGATCCAGAAATCATTTATATTTTATAATCGGTTTAAGGATACCTAATATTTTAATGAGAGATCTGTCTTCTGGAAAGTTTGCCTGAGATAAATATTAAAATCAGTCTTCATTCTGACCACCCGCTAACGGACTTCAAGGAGAGTGGGCCCAGAAGAGATGCAGATACTAAAGGATGCAGACAATCTAGAAGTTGGTTAATCCAGACAGAGGGATCCACTGAGTTTACCTGCTGTCTGGGATCCTATTAAACAAGAGTTCTTCCCACAGATAAACAAGAGCTCACAACAGTAATTCATGTATGTTTATGTGCCTAGGCTCTGATGAAAATGCACTAAAACATTTCCTGATTCTCACTAATGGAGAATCTTCTCCTTAATTCAGGCTCCAAGGGCTGCCATGATTAGGGTATTAAAACATTTTCCAGTTGTCTCACAAACTGTAGGTGGAAGCCTTTAGTTCACAAGCACATTTTAATGGTTTCTGTTCCAACAGAAACAACAGTTTAACGTTTGTTTCCATAGTCTAACAAAAAAAGCTCAAGTCAGACAGCTGGTTTTCAAAGACAAGCACATCTTACACCTGCAGACACCATCTCTAAGATGGTTCCATTAAGAGTGAAAATGTCCATAAAAGAAACACAGGGCTAACAGTACATTAATCTATTCTTAGATGAGAATACAAACGCAACTATTTTAAATCTCTCTCATAGTATTCTGTTATTGTACACTAAAGGATTAATCTTCCTAAAGAAAGTTTGGCCCTTGCACAGCTCCTGGGAGGTAACCTGCAAGCCCTCAGAACATCAAGCAGGGTAAGATTTTGCATACTTGGGCGCCATGGGCCATTCCAGATAGTTCAAGCCAACAGCGTGATTTATGGCAGGGACTTTGGGCCAGGAAATAGCAGCTTGACCTCTGGAGGGCCTGGACACTAAGATCCATCAAATGGGTGGTCGTCGTCCATGTGTACGTAGCCCACTCCAGACTAGAGCCCTGGACATGAAGACTTGAGTGAGCTTCCCTGATTGGCAGTATAGTATGAGTGTGGTGTCCTTCATTATTTCTGGGAAAGTTAAGCTCTGTCCACACAACTCTACTAGGAGAAGACAACTGGAAGCTCATGCCTCCTTCTCCTGGACTCTGTCCCTTGGTTTCCTTCCCTTTGCTGATTTTAGTCTACATTTTCATTCTAATAAGTCTCAACCCTCAGATAACAACTTTTCTGAATTCTTTAAGTCCCACAAAGTCATTGAACCTGAGGGTGATCTTGGGAATCTCCCAACCTGCAATCATGAGCCAGAAAAAAGTTCATAAATGTGACAGAAAATTTGGAGATCAATGCTGTCTTATGGCTCCATTTCATTTTAGTTTCAAAGATCTGAAATCTCTTTTATGTGATAGATACCAATGAATAGCCTGTTAACACAGAAAAAACTCACTATTTGTGTTCTCCTTACTCTACTTGCAAAAGAGGTTATATCTTAGTCTAAACGTTTACTTTACAAATCACTTGAAGTGATACATAAGGCAGGAGAAATAATAACAAAAACATACTGTTGATAGCAGTAAAGCTGATAATTATTAGAACATTTTGGATTAAGAAATGAAAATGTCCTGCCCCAACAATAAAATTACCTTAACTAGTGATGACACCCACACCTCTTCCCCCTAAGGCTAGGGCTCCATCTCTCATGAAAATTACCACAATGTTCTCTCCCATGATCTTTTTGTTCTTCAACCCCTTTTGCTCAAAAAGATTTCAATCACAGCTAAAATACAACCCAACTGTTCTAAAGGTCAACATGAACAACTCATCTACCCTCCTCAGTTTGAAACAAACATTCGTCATTCTCCAAAACCTTTTCAGTACATTTCAGGAACACCAGCGCTCCCTTTTTTCTCTAATTGTGCCTCAAGATTTCTGTTGGCAGGAGGTCACCAGGCCCAGACTCCCTTCTTTCAATGATTTGCCTCTCTTAGACTTTCGGTTTTGTTTACATTCCACTCCCTTAATAAGGTTTTCTAAGTAAGTCCTCACCCTGTACCAAACCCACTTGCTGTTTGCCACAAGGAAAAAAAAGCTCAATACATATTTGTTGAACAAATGTTGACCTTATGAGAAGAAAATGGAAAATACCAGGACGAAAAGCAACACTTGCGCTCAAGAGCCCTGAGCTATAATCTAAAATTTTAGAAAAATTCCAGAAAAATGGAATAACACTGCCAACATCCAGCCAAAGGAAAAACACCTTCTCCACATTGCTATTTTGAGGTCTGTGCACAACCCTCCTTTGCTATTCTTAACTTTGAGAAACCCTGAATGATCAATATTCTTACATGACACAAACTGAGTTTGCAAATAAGAAAAAATTACACGCCATTTTATGTTACCCTTTAAAGGAAGGCCTATCACACAGAATACAGAATTTTAGCATTAATTTTTCCCTGATAATACTATTTTGCTAAACACGTCTGTTCTTGTGTACCTTCCCGAATAACTGCTGATAAATGTTCACCTAGAATCTGCTTTTCTATAATAGTAATGAGCAGGTACCTCTTTTAAAAAATGGTTTAAATTACTAAAAACTCGTCATAGTAGACAGTTAAAACTGTTTTCCAAAATACTAGTACTTACTGCATACATTATGGTCATCAAGCCTGCCTCCTTGTTTTACACCGCTACTCCTGTATCAGTACCACAAAATGGCTACTTCGGTCTCCAGGATTTCCAAATTTTATTGCATGAACTTCTCCTGACTTCATTCATGAGTTATAATGATCATTTCTTAACTGGAGGAAATTTGGTATTTATTATAATACACATTTATTAAATTACACATCTGCTTCATAACAAAAATATCCTTTCATCTTTAATTCAACATAGATCAACAACTGGTTTTCTAAACTTAATTTACTACTTTGGCTCACCAAAAACTGAAAATAAACTTAAGAAGAAATCTCTGTTTATAAGACATTTCTTTGATGGAAATGAAGAAAGGAGAGAGGAAAGTAAAAAGAAAAAGAGGGAAAGAAATTTACATTTTCATCCTATCCTATGAATACGTACTGACCCACTTAAATAACAGAGAAGTCAAAATGTAAATAAATATACAATTATTCTTGTGTGTTCAGGCACAGGTAGCTTCTAACTCTGTCGTCTTATTCTTCCATGAGCTTCTTGATGTGGCAGAGACATCCAGGAATCTGAAAAGAAATTTTCAACTTTCCTATTTCCTAAGAATCTGAGGACTTCAAGTGTAAAAATTATAAACAAAACAAGTATGCAAAAGAAACCCCATTCCTCTCTTAAATTGGGTTAGTTTAATAGTCTTGAAAGACACACCTATGTGGTCAGTTCACTTCTGTTTAGTCAGAGTGCCAAGCATTACTAAACTGAGTAAAATTGTAATGGAAAATTCTGTGGTTGGAAATTTTAATATAACCACAACAAAACTGTAAAATACATTAAGAAAAGGCCATCAGAAATGAAGAGAGAAATTGATAATTCAACAGTAATAGCTGATGACATCCATACTCTTTGAATACATGCATATGACATATGTGTGTGTATATACATATATATATAATGGATACAATACCCAGCGAAAAAAATCAGCAAAGAAACGAAGACTTGAGAAACACTAAAATGAACCAGAAGTAAGAGACATTACAGTAGACTTGACTCAACAACAACAGAATACACAATCTTCTCAAGCGCACACAGAACATTCCAAAGGATAGACCATATCAGGCCACAAAACAAGTCAATACATTTTAAAGGACCAAAATCGTAAACACTGTGTTCTCTGATCACAATGGAGTGAAAATGGAAAAGAATAAGATACTTGGTAAGTTCACAAATATGTGGAAATTAAACATTTGTAAACAACTAAAGAAGAAATCACAAGGCAAACCAGAAAATACTTTAATATGAAGGAAAACGAAGACACAATAGAGCAAAATTTAAAGAATGCACCTTACACTCTACACAGAGAGAAATTTACAGTTCTAAATACCTACATTAAAAAAAGAAAGATCTCAGATATGAAACTTTTATAAGAAAACACAAGAAGTACGCTCTTCGACATTGGTCTTAGCAACATATTTTCAAGCAGCATGTCTGACCAGGCAATAGAAACAATAGAAAAAATAAACAAATGGGACTACATCAAACTAAAAACCTTCTGCAAAGTAAAGGAAACCATCAACAAAATGAAAAGACAACCTAAAAATTGGGAGAAGATATTTGCAAACCGTATATAAGAGAAGGGGTTGGTCTCCAAAATATATAAGGAACTCATACAGCTCAACAACAACAAAAAAACTAAGAATCCAATTAAAAACTGGGCAAAAGACCTGAACAGTCATTTCTCCAAAGAAGATACACAGATGGCCAACAGACACATGAAAAGATGTTCAAAATCATTAACTATCAGGGAAATGCAAATCAAAACTACAATGAGATATCACCTCACGCCTGTCAGAATGGCTATAGTTAACAAGACAGGAAACAACATGTGTTGAAGAGGATGTGGAGAGAAGGGAACTCTCATACACTGCTGGTGGGAGCGCAAACTGGTGCAGCCACTATGGAAAACAGTATGGAGATTCTTCAAAAAATTAAGGATAGAACTACCATACGATCCAGCTATTCCACCACTGGGTATTTATCCAAAGAACATGAAAACATCAACGTGTAAAGATAGATGCACCCCTGTGTTCACTGCAGCATTATTCACAATAGCCAAGACTTGGAAGCAACCTAAGTGCCCAGGAAGGGACGAACGGATGAAGAAGATGTGGTATATACACACAATGGAATACTATTCGGCCGTAAGAAACGATGAAATCCAGCCATTTGTGACAACATAGATGGACACTGAGGGTATTATGCTAAATGAAATAAGTCAGAGGGAGAAGGTCAAATACCTTATGATCTCACTCATTAAGTAGAAGATAAAGGGGCCGGCCGGGTGGCGCAAGCGGTTAAGTTGCCCGTGCTCCGCTGTGGCGGCCCGGGGTTTGCCAGTTCAGATCCCAGGCACACACCAATGCACCGCTTGGCAAGCCATGCTGTGGTGGCGTCCCATATAAAGTGGAGGAAGATGGTCACGGATGTTAGCCCAGGGCTAGTCTTCCTCAGCAAAAAGAGGAGGATTGGCAGATGTTAGCTCAGGGCCGATCTTCCTCACAAAAAAAAAGAAAAAGAAAAAGTAGAAGATAAAAATGACAAACAAACAAAAGAACAAAGACAGAGCTGATTGGTGGTTACCAGAGGGGAATGGGGGGGTGGGGATGAAAGGGATGATTACGGACATCTGTGTGGTGATGGATTGTAATTAGTCTTTGGATGGTGAACTGATGTAAGCTATGCAGAAATAGAAGTATAATGATGTACACCTGAAATTTACACAATGTTATATAAACCAATGTTACCACAGCAAAAAAAATTAAATAAATGTACTTAAAAAAACAAAAAGAAAGATCTCAAAACAATAATCTAACTTTCCAACGGAAGATACTGGAAAAATGGCAAACTAAACCTAACACAAGTGAAGGAAGTAAAGTTTAGCATGGAACTTAATGACACAGAAATGCCAAAAAGGACACGGAAAAATCAACACCAAAAGTCGATTCTTTGAAAAGATCAACAAAACTGACAAATCTTTAGCAAACTGACAAAGAAAAAAAAGAAAAGAAATTTAATTTAAGTATCAGCATGTAAACTATGTCAAAATACGTACAGGAAATATAAACAAACATGGTTCTCCACACGATATTTGAAGATCTACTCTGTGGATCATGAAAGGACTTATAATTGTCAACTTGATTTCACATATCTCTCTTTTTTGCAGCAGCTTCCTAACCTCTGCTGCATAGAACCTGTTTGTTTCTTCTAAGAATCTATTCACAAAAGATTCTTGGTAAATCTAAGATGGAATAAATAAAAGAGAATAGGTTAAAACTTACCTTTAAAATATCAGATGACAAATTAGTTTCAATTTAATATAGATTAAGAAATTACTCACCTGCAAATCAGAAAGCATAGTTAAAATTCTTTGAATCAAACATCGATCAACCATTTCACCACTTCTTTCTTTTTCAAGCAACAGAAGAATTCCATCCATAGTCCTGCTCTGAACTTTCTGATCATAAATTATGTATGATTTAAATAACTCAAGCCCCATGTTCCTAAAACAAAAACAACTGTCTAACTAAATATTTTAAAAATCTGGTAGCGACCAGCCCAGTGGCATAGTGGTTAACTTTGCACAATCTGCTTCAGCGGACTGGGCGCAGATCTACACACCGATCATCAAGCCCTTGCTGTGGCAGTGTCCATGTAAAGTAGAGGAAGATGTGCACGGATGTTAGCCCAGGGCCAATCTTCCTCAGCAAAAAAAGAAGAGGGTTGGCAACAGATGTTAGCTCAGGTCTAATCTTCTTCACCAAAAAAAAAAAGAAAAACCTGTAGATTTTACCTTTTTTACCCAACAGTTATACGTTTATGTGTATCATGCATAACCTACAGTCAAAACAAAATACAATTTGATGTTAAACTCCTTCTACCCACAGTTGGCTAAGTTTTTCCAATTCGTTTTTTGATCATCTGAAATGAATCAAAACAAATAAAATTTTGGAATAAGTACAGTAGACTGAATGATTAATTTAAAAAACAAAGCAACATTTAGAATTTCTTGAAAGCTTCTAAATTTGCCTTATTTTAGCTTCCAGAGATGTTTTCGGCCTTAATAAGCACAATTTAATATCAACTTAGTGACTCTCTAGCTTTTCTGTAATGAAGCATGTGTAATGTGATTCATTACCCTAGAATGTAACCTAGAACTAGTATGTTTCCTAAAGTAGAGAGTTTACTCACACTGAGATGAAAGTATATATTAACACTTAGAGCTACCATGTACTCAAACATAATTTTAAAACATATTTTTAAATTTTATGATAGGTATAGAGAAATACAGATTTTGAAAATTATTTTTATCTTACTATTTCTTCTTCCATTTAGGACAGACAAGGGGGAAATTAAAAATTGCACGTAACAGGGACCATCTCAGTGGCATAGCAGTTAAATTTGCATGCTCCGTTCTGGCAGCCAGGGGTTTTGCAGATTCGGATCCCAGGCGTGTATCTACACACTGCTCATGAAGCCACGCTGTGGTGACGTCCCACACACAAAATAGAGGAAGACTGGCACAGATGTTAGCTCAGGGCCAATCTTCCTCAAGCAAAAAGAGGAAGATTAGCAATGGATTTTAGCTCATGGCCAATCTCCCTCACCACACACACACATACACAAAATTCCATGTAACAATTATTTTAAAGTGATTACTGGCATCATTACCAAATGGAAGACAACATCGAATTTGGAAAATTTCTTTCTAGCAATAGAAAAATGTTCCTAATTATGATCTGTCAGAAATGAAACAAAGATGAAACATTATGCATAAGAGAATTTTTGTTTAAATTATTATCCACCTTATAACGAAACCTTATTCTTAAGTAAAGCACATTATTTTTGGCAGTTATAAGTATTCCTTTCAGTGTGCTAAATCAAACATGCACAGTAACATATTTACTTGCCTTGAAGAGATAACCCTACAAATTTTTCATTTATTTTCTACACTGTTAGTTCTGAATTTCTCCTTAAATAATAAAGATTAGAGGAGATATATGAATAAAGTTAATACATACAAAGATTATTTTAAAAATAAAAATTGCCGATATATCAACATCAGTGCTAAATATAGTTTGCCTAACAAATGAACCTTTGAAAAAACTATGAGTACAAGATTAGAAGATTGAAAATATAAGAGAGCTAGAGTTGTAGATGGTGAAGGAAGAAGAAACATGAAGAAGAATTAGCAGAATCATTGCTATTGCAAAGACTATGTAAAAATGCAAGAGCCTATGGTTTTTATTTGAAGACACAACAGAGTGACAAGAGATAATGCTTTACTATGAATATACTAGTTATGTATAAATTAATTATAATTTGAGCATATACTAGAACAGCAGTTCTCAATCTTGGCCCAAGTCTTCTTTATACTTTTAAAAATTATTGATGAAACCAAAGGATTTCTGTTAATGTGGGTTATATCCATGGATGTATACTATATTAGAAAATTAAACTGAGAAAACTTTAACTACTTATTCAAGTTATATTAATTTATTAACAAAAAATTAATTTATGAATAAAATACATTTTTAATAATTTAAATTTTAAAATAAACAGGCATGATCATAGGATACAAACTTTCAGTTGGAAGACGAATAAGTTCTGGAGAACTAGTGTACAGCACGGTGATGGCAGATAATAATACTGGATTATATAGCTGAAAGTTGCTAAGGGAGTAGATACTTCAATGTTCTCACCACAAAAAAAGAAATGATAATTACGTGATGTGATGAAGGTGTTAGATAATGCTACTGTGGTAATTCTTCTGCAATATACCAAGTTATCAAATTATCACACTGTCCATCCTAAACTTACATAATGTTAGGTCTCAAGTGTATCTCAAAATTTTTTTTAAAGAATTCATAATCTAACAAAGGAAACAGAGAAATTATAACTTAAATGCACATTTTAAGTGCTGTAACAGAAACACGCTTGAACAGCTGGAGGAAGCCAAAAGACAGATAAGAGAAAATGAAAGTGGAATGAGGAGATGGTAAGAGCCTAGAAACCCAGAGAGAAGTGATAACCTGTGAAGTGCACTTTAAGGCACAAGTAAGATTTTTCCAGGCTGTGTTTTCCAGCCTTGCTGGCTAAATATTGCACAGAGGAATGAACATACGAGGCACACTTGTTTTCCCTTGACACACCATCCTGTAGACTGGACCAAAACAGCCACAAAGAAGAAAACCTAAATATGGTCTCATAGACTTTTAACTTTTTGGCAAGTTCAACTTCACTCTCAATGATGTAACTAAATTGCTAAGGGTTTAAGATGTCTTTGTGCAATCTTACCACTGGCAACCATTGTATTCATTAATATTCTGTTTTTAGAAAGTGTGTACTTTTTTGGCTTCTATCTAAAAACACTTAAGTACCTCTGTGCCCTTGCTCCTGGGAACTCTGCACAGAACATCTGGAAGCATTATGGGAAGGGGTTATTGTGCTGTCTAGGGAACTCTGTCAGGAGACAGAGCTGTGGGAGGTTAAAGGAGATGTGATGGTTGCATTGTTAACAGCCTCAATTCTGAGCCAAGAATTACTCTAACTTTTTTAAATGAGTCTGAAAACTAGAAAGCTGTGATGTGGTAGCCATCTATTACCAGAGAGTAAACATCTAACGGGAAATGGGTGAGCATGGGACTTAACAACTCCAAAAATAAAGACAGAAACGAACCAAAGTTGAAGAAAAGTTCATTAAAACAAATAATCAGGTAAACACTTTCATATTATAAGTGATGTGGTGCCCTCTTTTATACTTTAAAAATATAAACTGTTCACTATCACTATTTCAAAGAAGAGGAATAGTTTAGTCTCTATTCTAGCTTTGGTCTTTACGTAAGAAACTGAGAAAAACGCTTTCCATTGAGGTTAAAGCTTTGAACTGAGAGCATGTTGGGGTTTACACATCAAATAAAGTTTTAAAAGTTATATTAATAGTATTAATGCATCATATTATTTTTATGCACTACTGCACCAAAATTGAAAGGCATGCACAATTTGCATCATATTGTGATATTCAATATTTAGAAATACCTTGTGTTAAGATATTTAAAACACGTTACTTAAAAAACTAATTTAGTATAATTGCCTTTCTTAACAGCTCCAATTCCTTTTCAGTACATTCTCTTGTATATTCAAATCTCAGAAGGTAAATTACTAATTTCAGAAAATATTTAATAAGAGAAAATATTATAATTGCAAATAATTTGCAATTATAAAGAAACCTGATGTATAGTTGATTAAGTTCAAATTAATGTGAAACACAATTACTCTAAAATACAACATTCTTAAAAAAACAAAAAAGGTTTCCAAATTGTAAAGGGAGCAAAATAATGAAATATGAATTTTCAAGAACTGAGAATCAATTTCTACCATAAAAGCACTTCTAAACATGTTTCTACATAAACTATGTGTTAACTGCATTTTGGATTTTACTTTATATAGAACCAATTAGCACATTCCATAATAACACTTTCAACTACAAATACAATTTTTACACTCTACCGTTTGTCTGCCATGGTCTTGCCAGCATTTATCCATTTTCTTTAGAAAAGGGTCACTTTCCAGAGAATCCATGAGGTAATGTTAAGAAAAAGTTTATGTTCTGAAAGTAACATGCGTTCTGCAAATGGAAGATATGACTTCCACAAGACAATATTTAGCAAAACTGCCTAATGATAACCAGAAGTCCAAGCATCTCTAGGTCTTAAAACAGAACATAAAGCTGTCAAAAATAAAATTCACCCCAGGGGCCGGCCCGGTGGCACAAGTGGTTAAGTGCGCGTGCTCCGCTTCGGTGGCCCGGGGTTCGCAGGTTCGGATCCCAGGCGTGCACGGACACATTGCTTGTTAAGCCATGCTGTGGCGGCGTCCCATATAAAGTAGAGGAAGATGGGCACAGATGTTAGCTCAGGGCCAATCTTCCTCAAGAAAAAAAAAAGGGGGAGGACTGGCATCAGATGTTAGCTCAGAGCTAGTCCTTCTCACAAAAAAATAAAATAAAATAAAATAAATAAAATAAAATTCACCCCATATTTCAAATGAATTACTCCACTCAACAGAATCTCACACGAGAAATTTGACAAACAAATGAAAACCAACATAAAGGAAAAAACGCAGGTTATTTTACATGAATCCCATAGAGCACCTTTAGATATGCAAAATGTAAATTAAGAAAACTTTCTCCTCTTTTGTCTGCCATATGTGGAAAACGGAAAATATACATTGTTAAAAATGGACTAAAGGAAAGGAAAAGAATATAAAGCCTCTGGTTTCCAAAAAAGGATAATCTCTGAACTTACGAATTTGTACTTTGACGTGGTCTTCACAAAGCTGCTTCAACTGTTTATATGAGGTTGCAGATAAATCGTAACAGCAAAGATTCTCAATGCTCTGCAGAATTAGAAACATAGGTGCTTACTCAAAAATAGTGTTGAAAGAATAAGACAAAGTATGGTTTAAATTATTTATATTTATCAATAATAATAGTGATAATGACCTTATTCATACAAATTAATGAATCAATACAAATGTCAATACATTATAAATGACTTGGTAAAAAGCTATTTCAATATTTACAATATTTGAAAGCCTAAGAAAATATAGTTAAATTCTTCTCTTGAAAGCAATCTATACAAACTGATCCTGCACAAGTAATTCTAAGTACCCAAAGACATTACTGCAATTAAATTCTTTTAATTAAAAAATAATTCCCTGAATTATGCATAAACTCATGTCCTGCCTTTCAAAATGTGTAAAAGTTTGTAATTATAGTTTAAAATTTTAAAAACAAAAAAAGAGCTAAAGATAATGTATACAAAAATTACAACCATACACAATTATATTAAAAAATGCAGATTAAAACGCTTGTAAGGAACAATAAACCAAACCATTCTGTTTACATTAAACCATGCCCTGCTGACCACTGGTGTGATGTCACCAAAAATGGTGAAGTGGGGAACTTCAAAACTCTATCCACCCACTAAATGAACAATTAGGCTGGCAAGAACTGTCAGTATCAACTTCTTCAGGGCCCTAGAATCTAACCAAAAGCTTAAAATCAAAGGAACATTTAATGAAGAAAGAGGCTGCTACATTTCAGTAACACAGCTTTGTGCTGGTAACTTACCCACCTGCTATGATGGCAGCAAACTTCCTGCTGGTGCAGCTTGCGAGTAACACTGGGGGAAATACTGACCTTGTTGTCAAAGACTGTAGATGTGTGTTCCAATTCTGGGGCTTGTCTTTGTGCCTCTTGCCTTGGAATTTCCCCAAGCAGCTCCCTAACATGCTGCTTGGAGGACTACACCAAAAAACTTAAAGACAAACAGACTAGACTTGGCCACCTGGGGCAAGAGAGAAGGACAAGCAGCACACAGACCAAAAATCCTGGAAAGGATCAGAAGTTGGGAAAGATATACAGGGAGAAGTAAGTGCTTTGAAACGCTCCTGTGTATACCAGAAAATCAAGAAGCCACACACATGCCCAGGGCTGAACACATTCTCAGAAAAGACCTGAAGAGATCCTAACTTCACCTTGGTCTTACCTTCAGGCTACGCTCAAGCAGAGTGAGAGAAGGCTAAGATGGAGCTGTCATCAGCATGGCTAACCAAAGAATGAATGCCTCAACACAAATCTAACCTTCACAAGAAGGGAAGGGGCTTGGTTTGGTTTGGCTGCAGTGCTTAAGCAAATCTCAGAAAAATAACCAGCTGACCACTAAGCTAATGGAACTTGGACATCCAATGACCACACACGATAAAGAAATACTGTTTTTACAAAATTGTGTAGAAAAGTGACTAAGAAAACAAACACCAATCACACACAAGAAGCAGTAGCAACAAACACTGGGGAAAGGCAAGAATTTATCTCCAGAGTAGCCATGTTATAATATTTGAAACTTCCAGTTTTCCATATAATATTATGAGGGATGCAAAGGAACAAGAAAATATGGCCCGTTCTAGGAATAAAGAAACAAATAAGATTTATCCATGAGGAAGCAAAGATATGGGACTTATCACAATAAATTAAATCAACTGCTGAAAATATTCTCAAATGGCTAAAAGAAGCTTTGACAAAAAAACTAAAAGAACCCAGGTGGATGCTGTCTTGACAAATGGAGAATTTCAATAAAGAAATAAATGTAAGCTACTAAAAGGAACAAAAATCTAAAGCTGAAAAATATAATGACTAAAATAAAAATTCACCACACACGTTCAACAGGAGATGTGAGCTGGTAGAGACAGAATCAGTGAACACAAAGATAGGTCAATTGAGATTATCCAGTTTGAGGAGGAGACAGGGAAAAGAACGTAGGAAAAAGAATAAAGCCCAGGCTATAGCAATCAAAACTGTATGGTTTCGGAATAAGGATAGGCATTTAAACCAAAAGAATAAAACTGAGAGCCCAGAAACACAAACTTACATATCCGTTCCACTGATACTTGACACGGGTATCAAGCCCATTCAATGGGGAGAGAAGAATCTCTTAAACAAATGAACATCCCCATACAAACAAAGTTGATCCCTTCCTTATATCACTTACAAAAATTAACTCAAAATGCATCAAACAGCGAAATATAAGAGCTAAAATTATTAAACTCTTGGGAGAAAGCATAATGCAAAATCTGCACAACCTTGGATTTGGCAATTATTTGTCAAATAGGACACCAAAAGCAGAACCAACAAAAGGAAAATAGGTAAACTGGATTACAGCAAAGCTAAAAATTTGTGTGTGTCAACTGACACTACCGAGAGATTGAAAAGACAGCACACAGAGTTAGAGAAAATATGTGCAAATCACATATTTGATAAGATTTTAATATCCAGCATACCTAAGGCACCTGTATATTTCAACAAAAAGACAGACAACCAGATTTAAACAGAAACAGATGATTTAAATAGACATTTTCCAAGAAGACACACAAAGGACCAACATGCATGGGAAAACTGTTCAACGTGAGAGAAATTAGCCACCAGGGAAATGCAAATCTAAACATCAGTGGGATACCACTTCACACCAACTAGAGTGGATTTAATTTCTTTAAATGGAGAATCACAAGTGGTGCCAAGAATGAGGAAAAACTGGAACCCTCACACAATACCCAGGGGATTACAAAACAGCCCAGCCTCTGTGGAACATGGTTTGGGGGTTCCTCCAAAGGTAAACACAGATTACACACGACCCACATTTCCACTCCTAGGTTACTCCCAAAACAACTGAAAACAGAGAAATCAGATTCTTCTACAACCATGTTCACAGCAGCATTATTCACAAGCTAATAGGCAGAAAAAAATAACTCTCCATTATCAGATGAACGGACAAACACAACATGGTATATAATATAGTGGAATATAACTCAGGCGTTAAAAGAAACAAAGTGTTAATGCACGCCACAGCGTGGATGAATCTTGAGTACATTATGCTAAATGAAAACTGACACGAGAGGCAACATACTGCGTGACTGTGCTTCTATGAAATATTCAGAACAGGTACACCATAAAGACAAAAGGAAGATGAAGGTTGGCCAAGGGTTGGGGGAGAGCAGAACAGGGAGTGGATGCTACACAGGTACAGGGTTTCAATCTGGGCGATAGAGACGGTTATTGCACAACATAATGAATTGTACATCTTTAAATGGCCAGTTTTATGTTACATTAATAACGTCACCTTAATAAAAATTAAACGGAGAAAGACCTTAAATAAACATTTCTCAAAAAGAATATATGACTATCCCATCTAGCACACACAAAGATACTCAACATCATCAGTCATTCTGGAAATGCAAATCAAAGGCTCAGTGAGGTACACCTTCAACCCACCATGATGACTACAATCAAAACAGAAAAAAATAAGAAGTGTTGGCAAGGGTGTGGAGAAACCGGAATCCTCATACATTGACTATGGTACTGCCAAATAGTGTAGCCATTAAGGAAAGAATGTGGCAGTTCCTCAAGAAGTTAAACATGGAATTAACACAAGGTCCCTCAGTTCCCCTCTAAGGGATATACTCAACGACTTGAAAACAGGGACTCAGACAATACATGTTCACTCATGTTCACAGCACCACTATTCACAATAATCAAAGGTGGACACAACCTTATGTCCATCAAGGGACGAATGGACAGAGAAATTGTGTACATTAAAATAATGCAATACTATTCAGCCGTAAAAAAGCACGATAGAGAGAGATAGGCTATGCCCCAGACACATCTTAAAAAACATTATGCTAACTGAGAGAAAACTGCCACAAGAGGGAACATGTTTTATAATTCCATTTACTATGAAATACCCAGGACAACCAAATCCTTAAAGATGAAAAGCAAGTCGGTGTTGCCCAGGGGCTTGTGGAGCTGTAAGGGGAAGTAACTGTTTCATGGGTAAAAGCCTTCCATTACAGTGATACAAATGGAACTTGATACAGTCAGCGGCTGCACAAAATTGTAAATGTTCTAAACTGCTCACTTTAAAATAGCTAATTTTATGTCACATAAAGTTCACTTCAAAAACCATTTTTATAAAAAGTGCAAAGACAACACAGAGAATGGGAGAAAATATTTGCAAATCCTATATGTTAAACATCTAGTGTCCATAACACATAAAGAACACATATAATTTAACAACAAGACAATCAACCCAATTAAAAATGGGCAAAGAATTTGAATAAACATTTTCTAAGGAGATATACAAAAGACAAACAAGCTCATGAAAAGATGGTTCACGTCATTAGTCCTTCAGGAAACACAAATCACAGTCACACTGAAAACCACTTCATATCCACCAGGATGTCTACATTTCAAAAAACGGAAAATAACAAGTTTTGGTGAGGATGTGGAGAAATTGGATCTTCCTAGACTGCCTAGTGCAGAACACAGGAGAAAGTAATATGGTACAGACACTGTTCAAAACAATTAGGCAGGTCTTCCAAAAGTTAAATATGGAATTACCACATAACTCAGCACATCCAGCCCTTGGTATAAAACCAAAATACTAAAAGCGGATGTTCAAAAAGAAACTTATACACAACTGTTCATAGCAGCATTTACTCACAATACCCAACAAGCCCAAATTTCCAGCAGCTGATGAATGTGTTAATAAAATGTGGTACATCACACAATTAAATATTATTTATCCATAAAATGGAATGAGGTACTGAAGCATGCTACAACATAAACAAATCCCGAATATGTTATAGAAAGTGAAAAAAGGCAGACGTAACAAGGTCACGTATTGTATGATTCCATTTATATGAAATATCCAGATTAGGTAAATCCATAGAGACAGAAAGCAGCAGACTAGTAATAGTCAGGGACGGGGGTCAAAAGGGAATTTAGAGTGACTCCTTAATGGGTATGGAGTTTCCTCTTGGGGTATTGAATAAAGTCCTTGAACTAGATAGTGGTAGTGGTTGCAGAACATCGTGAATATACTTGATGTCAATGAAATGTAAACCTAAAATGGTAATATTTCATTTTATGCATATTTCACTACAATAAAAATAACAGAGACCAGACAAAGTATATGCTTTTCAGACTTTACATTTGAGGCCGTTGTAAAAATGCACGTCACACCACAAGCTAAAAACGGCAACCTTCTACTTAGAATGGAATATACACAAATATTTCTAAGAGAATAATTTTCTGACTGCATCTACAAACACAAGGCATTTGACAGTGAGCCTATTCCACTTAGAAGGAGGAGCTAGAAGAAGAGGAGAGAGAAGAATGAGAACTCTAACTTGGCAAGCGCTTACTACTGCTCAGAGACCGTTCCAAACAATTTACATTAACCAGACATCATTCTATCCTTACCAAATTACACCATGGCACAGTACTATCCTTTCATTGTAAGCATTTTAGAGATGAAGAAACTGAGGCTCAGAAAGGTGAAATCACTTCCAAATGCTTCCACCAGGCTTGCCAAGTGATTTCCTCAGACGGTTGATAAATGGCAGGCTCCAAGAGCAATATACATCAATATGTCAGCAGTGACTTCAAGAAAGTGGAATGAGAGCATTCACCCAAAATAATTGAGGGTCAGCACTTCAAACTGTACATTAAGGAGAACAAAGAAGAAGTGGTCAAGGTAGCAAGTATGTGCAAAGATTCCATGTGGAAAAGATACGAAACTGAACAAAAAGAGAAATCTAACCATAAAGCAACATTAATGGCTTATGATTCGTAGAGTTTGTATAATACAAAAAATGAATACAGGATAATAACAAGAAGTCAATGCAAGAGTAATTGCATTATTATGAAAGAGTAATTCAGATCAATAACACTAGTCCTTAATAGTATCTCTAATTTCAATGTATTGACTTGAGAAACATTTGCTTGAGGACACGACACAATCAGAAGGGGAAAAAGATAAACATGTTACACAGAGATTACCAAAAAAAACAGATTAAAGATCTATAGGGATATTCAACAACTTAATTATCTTCTAAATATCTATTTATGAAATTAATTACAAGGTCCTGAATAGCTCTGAAACCCATTTGTGATGCAACATATCTATCTCCAAATTTAATAAACAGCCATTCTATCCTCTTGCCAGAATAAGAAATAAGGTACACATGACCCTGCTAAATTGAATGAAAATAACTTGAACAATGAAAATAGATACATAAAACTATACAGTGTACAAAGCATAAGTACACAAAATAAATCATCAAATATAAATTCAGAGAAAAAATATTTAAAGGATTGCATGATTGTAATCCATGATGGATTCTATAAATACAATGCATGATTATACAAAAGATTCTAAAGATCCACAAGGTACACTACAATTAATTATACAAATCCTAACCAGGATTATGATTAATGAATCATAATCGATATCCATTATGATTACTGAATATTTCTATCCAAAATAACACACACCTGATAGAGCTTTTCCAAGCTGTATTTAATAGAGAGATTGTCCTGGATAGCTCAATTAGCTTCTTTTAATTTTTGCCACATTTCTGCATTGTAGTTTTCTAGCATCACGGGTTTATCTAACAAATAAATAAAAGATTATGGACCAAAGGTTTTTAGAGCCAACGTCAAAAGACCACACATCACCCCACGCCTCTATGACAAACGGATTTTAAACAGAATATCAAGACCATTCAGTGGGTAAAGAATATCTCATCAACAAATGGCACTAAGGACAATGAGATATCCACATACAGAATAATGAGGATGAACCACAACCTATCATACACAAAATATAATTCAAAATGGATCAAAGACCTAAATCTAAGAGCAAAATTTTTAAAACTCTTGGAGGAAAACGTACAGGTAAATATTCATGGCCTTGGATCTGGAAAAAGATTCATACATGTGACACCAAAGCACAGGCAACAAAAAAGCAACTTAGTGGGCCTCATTAATTTAAAATTAAAAACTTCTATACATGAGCCAACCGTGACAGCCTAGCGGTTAAAGTTCAGCACTCTCTGCTTTGGCGGCCTGGGTTCAGTTTCCAGGCACAGAACTACACCACTCATCTGTCAGTAGCCATGCTGTTAGCCATGCTGTGGAGGCAGCTCACATACAACGACCAGAAGAATTTACAACTATACACAACTATGTACTGGGGCTATGGGGAGGAGGAAGATTGGCAGATGTTGGCTTAGGGTGAATCTTTCCCAGTGGGGAGAAAAAACCTGCTGTGCATCAAAGGACATGATCAAGAAAGCAAAACAACAACCCTCAGGATAGGAGAAAATATTTGCTAATCATGTAAGTGAGAAACATCTAGTATCCAGAATAAAGAACTCCTAAAACACATCCACCAAAAGATAATTCCAATTAAGAATTAGGCCAAAAGGAGTTGAAGAGACATTTTCCAAGATGATATACAAATGGCCAACCAACTCATGAAAAGTTGCTCAACGTAACCTGTCAATAGGAAAAAACAACTCAAAACCATGACATACGACTTCACACCTATCAGGAAGGATATAACAAGTTTTTGAGAGAATGTGGAGCCTGGAGCCCTTGTACATTGCTGGTGGGAATGTAAAATGGTGTGGCCAGTGCTCAAAAGTTTGGTGGTTCTTCCGTTAATCAAACGCAACTATCATATGTCCCCACAATTCCCTTCTTGGTATATCCCCCAAAGAATTAAAAACAGGTATTCATACAAAATCTTGTCCATAAATTGTCATAGCAGGCGCGCAGCGGTTAAGTGCACATGCTCTGCTTCTGCTTCAGCAGCCTGGGTTCAGAGGTTCGGCCCCTGGGCGCGTACCAATGCACCGCTTGTCAAGCCATGCTGTGGCAGCGCCCCATATAAGGCAGAGGAAGATGGGCACAGATGTTCACCCAGGGCCAATCTTCCTCAGCAAAGAGGAGGACTGGCATCGGATGTTAGCTCAGGGCTGATCTTCCACACACACAAAAAAAGGTCATAGCAGCATGTATGTCCACAAAATGGAATTTTATTTAAGCCATAAAAATGAACGAAGCACTCACACATGCTACAACACAGGTGAGCTTCATAAGCAGTATGCTAAGAGAAAGAAGCCAGACACAATAGGTCACTTATTGAAACATTTCATTTATATGAAAGATCCAGAACAGTCAAATCCATAGAGACAAAATCAGACTGCTGATTGCCTAGTGGGGAGGGGAGGGAAAAGAGAGTAGGTAGAGAAACAGGGATTGCTCAAGAGTATGGGGTTTCATTTGGAGGTTATTAAAAAATGTCTTGGAACTAGACTGAGCTGGTGGTTGCACAACACTGTCATGTACTAAGTGTACAAATGTACACTTTACAATAGTGTACAACTGTCACTGTCTAACGTTATGCCATGTGAATTTAACCTCAGAAAAAACAGAAGTATGACATTATTAAGAGACAGTCTCAGACCCAGCCTGGAGGTGTAGCAATTAAGTTTGCATGTTCTGCTTCGGTGGCCCGGGGTTTGCCGGGTTGGATCCTGGGCACAGACCTACTCACCCTTCATCAAGTCATGCTGAGGCAATGTCCCACACAGAAGAGCTACAACTCTACAACTATGATGCACAACTATGTACGAGAGCTTTGGAGAGACAAAAGAGGAAGACTGGCAACAGATGTTAGCACAGGGCCAATCTTCCTCAAAACAAAATGAAAAAAAAAAGCAGACTGGAGAAACATTACTAAAAAAGAAAACAGTCTCAATAAAATTCATGAGACTGTCACATGTAAATTACTAAACAAAAATAATCTTTTAATTATATTAGTTGATAATGTTATACATAAGAAGCTAGCAGAGCATAAAAACTACGTAAGGAAAAACAGAATAATACAAATTTAAGCACAAATTAAATGAGTCAGAAAACAACAAAAATCCAAGATTTGCTCCCTTTGGGACAGGAAAACTATATATACTCATAACTATATGGTATGTTATCTGTGTGTATACATATCTGTGATATATACTAATCATATATGTCCATATATATAATACATTATAATTATTAATTATATTAATATTATTAAAATTATAAATAATGATTATATTATAAATTAAAATTACATTATAAATTCTATAATTATAGAATTGTGAATTAAAATTATATTATATTATTAATTATATAATTATAACATATATATAACTAATTATGTATATATGTATTATATAGTCATATAAATTAAGCCACGCTAGAAAGCAAAAAGTCAAACCAGAAATACGCTTCTTCAAGAAAAATTTGGTATTTTCATTTTGAAATTCCTTGCTAGGTAAATTTGTTAGGCCAAGAATAACAAGTTCAAAATGGGATTTCAGTTGTTTCTTATCATGAGATGCACTCTCCAATTCTCCAGAAACTTCCTATTATCCAAGGTGGCAAACATCTTGCCTTTTATGTAGAACATACCTAATAATATAAATTTTACCCTAAAAGATGAGTTATTTTAAAGCCTGAAAGACATTATTAACATTCATGTGATGAAAAAGGGAATGTGAAATGTTCTTTAAAAATCTAAGACTTGATATAAAAAAGTCAGAAGAAAAGGACTAAAAGTCAAATATTTGATTACAATGATCAGAAGTACATCAATGTTCCATTCCCACTGCAACTGAATATTTTCTGAATTTGTTTTTACAGTGTTTTTAAAATCTGAAACAGAATGCCAAATTTCATTTATATCACTCATACAAGAATGTGCAATTAGCCAATATTATTTAAATAAAGTTAAGAAATATTTACTATATCTAAGCCTTAAGTATGAAAATATAGATCAAATGAATTACTGGTATTGCCAAAAAAATTTAAAAAAATCATAGACCAAGGCATTCCATTTTCCTGAAATTTATCCTATAAATGTTGAAATTTACCCCCCCAAAATTAGAAAACACAGTTGCATTATATGCAATAATACATGATCATTACATGAATTCTAGAAATTCATGTTATTTGCAATATCACTTGGTTCCTAAAGTAAGACTGCTTTTTCACATTTTGATAATCTAAAGTCAAGCTTCCACAGAATAGATTCAGCATGCACCAGGTTCTGGATAGAGAACAAAGGAAGAAAACAAAACACCAAAGGGCAAAATGTTAAGAACATTTATTTCTGGAAAGTTTTAGAAAGATCTGGGTGTTGTTATTCAGATATTTTGACAATAACTGATATTTTACATACAGTGCAGAAGTGTAAGCAGAAAATAACTGAATACAGAAATTTTTAAATGAGTATTAGTAATTACAATGGGAAAAGTTAAATTTTCTCCTGACAATTAAACACAGCAATCAAGATTGGGATATGCCCTATAAACTCAGTCAACCAAGAAGAAGAAACTTGACACCACAGAGGGGACATTCCGTTTAAAATGCCAAAATACCCTCATAAAGAGATTCCTTTTTTAGAAATGTTATACGAAAAAATCTAATCTACAGTTCTGTTCAGCTTTTCTTTAATGAATTCATTGGAAATTTCTGAAATGCATCAATTCTTAGTGATGCATGTTTTATCTTGATTCACTGTGTTCCTCCAGTTGCATGAATTTTCACTATACACTCTACACATTATCAAAAATTTAAATTGTTGCCTTTTGACCACCAGTGGAAGACCACTTCTCAGTAACATTACAGATCCGTTCACTAAGAAGACAGAAGACAGAATGTTATCTGAAAGGCATGCCAATCCAGAATGGTATTTCAAAATGTAAGGGAGTTTATTATTTTTCAGAGGGAAACAAGAATCTGAAACATGAAGTAATTTTCCAAGTCACAGGTTACTCTGTGGCTTGGACCCAAGTCTAGATGGTCCAAAATCAATAAGGATCCTAATTCTTCTAAAAATTAACTGGGCCTCAAAAACCATTAACTGTGTCTCTCTATATTTTAAATTAATAAGAACAAACAGGGTATAACAAGCCCAAATTTAAATCTTAAAAACTGGTCATTATATTACCTTTAAAGTCTTTGATGGTCAACTTCCAGACACCACGAGGGCCAGGCCAGATACTAGCAAACCTGGACAGAGTCATGTGGTGGGGGGCGGGTTTAGTTCACGTCATCTGCATGGTGGTCTGCAACCACAGAGCACATTACCAAGTTTCCGCTTTTGAACAGTTCTTGATCCTGAAAGGCAGCAGCAGATGGAGAAGATGATGAGTTTTCTTCAGCCATTTTCACATTAAGTCCTATAAAATCCAAGAAAATCCAGTTTCTACTTTTGTCTACCAGAAGATTGAAGAAGTCTGGATCCAAGGAAGGAAGACAACGAGCTGAAAGAGATGAGCAAGAAAAGCATTCAATGCTGCTCTTGACTCATGCTCCTATATTTTAATCTTTTCTTCCTTTAGTAGTACATGGAAGTGGGTGAAAACACACAAAAACAAACACATCAGCAAGTAGATCTACTCTCCAGAGTGACAAACAAAACAACAGTGGTGGCTGGAAGATCAGGAGGGTGAACTACTTTGAAAACATGAAAAACTCAAAGAATAAAAAGATGAATAATCATCATGACAAAAAGAGGAAAATAACCAAGCACAAAGTAAAGAGAACAAGAAAGATGAAATAAGAAGGGAGCTTCCGTGACAGCATGGTGGAAAATGCCAAAATGATCCTGAAAGCGTTTTTAATCTGAGAGTAATGTGAAGAGGGCAAATATGGGAACAAAACACTAGACAGCAGAGACTAGAGAACAAGAGAGAATGGCAGCCAGAGACAGGAGAGAGAGAGACAACATCAGAGACAGAAAACGGAAATACAAACTGAGGGGGGAAAAAGTACAAGGCACCTACATCAGTATAGTTTCCAGCTGCCCCAACCACACACAGATAAGTGAGAAAAAAGACGAAGAGACAAACCTCAAACCACAGGGAGAGCTAAGACACACATATCAGACAGAGAGGAAGAATGAAGGTAGGAAAGAAGAAACAAAAGGCAGAACATAATACAACCTTTGCTTATTGTGTACCAATCTACTCCATGCTCAGACTTACAGGGGTTTGGAATACCTCAGTCAATAAAAGACAAAGCTCCTGACTCACACGGAACATCCATGGTGCCAGGGCCAGAAAGTCTGGCTGGTGTCAGAATCAAGGCACAAAAGGAGAAAAGATAAAAACACAATCTGACACATGGGGGATAGAGCAGACTCGAAGAAGAGTAACGCACGGTCAACAAAAGAGGAAGGGGGATACAAGAAGACAACACAAAAGAAAGAGCAAGGCAAAATGACATTAGTCACAGAGAGAGGCAGGAAATAACTGTGATAAAAGCACGTGTGGATAGAAGGCGAGAGAGCGCGGAAAATTCAAGGAGGGAGAGGGAGGCATCCGCAGAAGAAACTAACACGCAGGACTATACAGAACCCCAAAAGACATTTACAAGGATGCCTGAAGAAAAGACAGAGCATCACAGACAGGGAAAAGGAGAAGACAAAAGACTCAGAGGCAGAAACTAGGCAAGGAAACACAGGCAACAGAGGAAATGGAGAAAAACTCACGAGAAAGATGAAATCCAAGAGCCAAAGGGTAGTCACGGGCATTCCACGAGAGGCGGCAGAGAGAGACGACCACGCCTAGGGAGAAAAGGTGAAGAGAAAAGACCAAGAACAGGACACAGGGAGACAGAAAAGAGCCAGCACACACAGTCTGAAGAAAACAGAGACACGGGGCAAAACAGTCCCATCCCCGGAGACCTCTATCGCTAAAGACAGAAGCACCAGGGAAAGAGGGAGTGAAAAAAGCCGGAACTGGGGAGCACACGCTTATACAGAGACTTCTTAAAAAGACTAAACGATCTGAAGGGAAACCCTCAAAGAGGGGCAGGAGGACACGGACACAGAAAAAAGACAAAGAGACGAGAGGGAAAAAGAAACAGCAACAGAGGCAGAGCCAAAAACGCGACAGACTGAAGTCTCAGCCGGACACTCCCATCCAGGTTAGCAGAAAAGGCCAGGAAGGACGCTGAAAAGGAGGAGGCAGCAAGCACCAGAGGGCGCGGTCCGGGCAGAGATGGAAGAGAAGGCCCATATTAAGAGAAACTTCTGCGAAAGAGAGTCCACCGTAGAGCACGAGACGAGGCACAGAGACGCAGGGACAAAAAGGCGAGTCGTGTGGCAGTCGTATCGGACGGAGTGAAGCAGAAGACGCCGACGGAAGGCACAGCGACACCGAGGAGGCCGGTAAAGAAAGACGCGCACGGCGCAGGGACTGAGCAAAGCATCAGGTTAACAACTGAAAACAAGGCCAGAAGGGGGCAAGAAGACGGCAAAGCAAACGCTCGCGCACGTCGTCGGTCACGACATCCACGCTCCAAGCCCGTTCACCGCCGAGAGCCAGCAGCGGCAACACTTGACCCTACGCGTGCGGCGTAGCCAACCAGCAGCACTCTGCAGATGCTTGGTTGCTGGGCACCGAGCTACTGGGCTCTGGACCAGCGGACCCGCCGCCTCGGAAATCACGCCGGCCTCCCCTCCCTGCGCGCCGGCCTCGCGGTCTCGCGATACGAGACCTCAACCTTCTCCACGGCAAAGGACGGGGTCCAAAATGCCCTGATGACGGGCACTCGACAACGCAAAAGCGAACGGCGGCCCCGCTCGGAGGCGGGAGAGCCACGTCCAAAGAGCCGTCCTTATGCTGTGGCGCAATGCACGCGAGAGTCAACGCTGTGTGAAACAAATTGCGAGAGGGGGCTTGGTCACGGGGACGTGGCATGGGTGCCGTCAGTGATGTAAACGACGTGAGTGGGGGCTGAGCTACACGACTCTGCAAATCAAAGCCAAGCGGGAAAGGAGAGGCTAAGCCTCTTCATCCGATACTTGCTTCTCAGCAAATCTGTAACAGCGACCAAACCTTGCAAATGGTGCACAGGGGAAGGCAATCTCAGACCAGCCTCAGTAAACGTCTAACTCGCTTTAGCCCCTTCCTCCCGGAAGAAACGACTGTCCTGACGAGTTGGTATAATTCTGCCGTACCTCTGTAATTTTGTTATTTAGGGTAACCCCGAAACAAGGTGTAGACCGCAGTGAACGCTACGTTAAACTGAACATCGTTTGCAAATGTTGCTGTGGATGCTCAGGTGAAAACTCGCCTCAGTTCTCTGGTTCATCCCGTTTTACCACAACGCGTGCTTAATCATCTGCGTTACTTCTTCCCGGTGCACGTCTGTCAGGAACGGCTACTCTCTCCGTTTCATAGTGGTAGTTTCTGTTCCCACGTTCAATTAATGTAAATTAACGCAGTCAAACTAATCGTGAGCGGGCACAGGTCCGCCAATTCGTCCAACAATCTTTGACAGCCTCGCATGCACATTACAGGCGAATCATACCCGTTCCTCCGTGTTATTAGCCATAACAATTCTGAGAATTGCTGAAATGCCTTCAGACCCATCCTCCTTGGTAGTTCTGGACAGTAACAGTATAATAAGGTAAATAAAGAACAGCACCAACTGCAGTGTTGAGCACTTCATTGCAGTTACTTCATTTAATCCTCCTACCCATCTTATGGGATGTGGAAACAAAGCTTGTTCCCACTCTACAGATAGGGAAGTGAAGCTCAGGAAGGTTCAGTAGGTTACTTTTGCTTAGACCTAAGGGAAGAGATTTCACTTGCTCTATTCAATTCTTTTCTGCTTACATAAGGAACTTTGCAAGTAAAATATTAGATATTAGAAAAATTTCTGACTATTACCCTAAATCTTCATAAGAGTCCAAGTCAGAGACTTGAGAATGGAGGAAAGATTGATGAATGGAACTTCGTGAGGGTCTTCTAGAAAAGCTTGCTTGGATGGAAATATCCTGCTAGTAGACTGACAAATCACTCAGGTTCAGTTCATCTCACAGAGCATGGAGGGAAGTCACTTTGATGATGTCAGGCCAGTCAAGGAGGTTGTGTGCTTGTGGGAGGATATATTCAGATCCAAGGACTCTGGTAAGATTCTCAGAGGATTAAAAAAATCAGTTCTAGGGTTTTGGGGGAATACTGGGATACGTGCAGGAAAAATCAAGTTTCTGCCTAACTGAAGTTTTTTGTTCCAGATACACTATGTGTTTCATGTTCAAAATCAATTTGTATCTTGCCGAAATCTGTTAAATTTGGAACAGGGGAAAAAAACACATATTTAGGTTTTCATGGAGATTTTGTTCAGTCCTGTACTTTGTTTTTGGAGACTTTAGGATTTTCTTCATATAAGGTCATGTTGTCTGCACAAAAGACAATTTCACTCTTCCTCTCTGATTTAGGATCCGGTCTTTATTTTTCGGCCTCATTGCTCTGGCTAGGACTTCCAGTACCATGTTGAAAGGAGTGGTGAATATAGGCACCCTTGTGTTGTTTCTGATCACAGAGTAAAAGCTTTCAACTTGAAAGCTCATGTTAGTTGTTGGATTGTCATATACAGCTGTTATGAGCATATGTTATGCTCCATAAATGTTACTATAACATAAAGTGTATGTTACATTTTTTGTATAACCATTGTAATTGGGAGTTTTAAAAATGGAAGAATGTTGAATTTTGTCGAATGCTTTTTCTGCATTTGAGATGATCATATGATTTTTGTCTTTCCTTCTGGTAATATTGTGTATGACAATCATTGGTCTGTCTATGGTGAACCATTCTTGCCTTCCTGGGATATACCCTTTGACTGTGGCTTATGATCCTTTTTATGTGCTATTGAATTCAGTTTGTTCATATTTAGTTGGGAATTTTTCCAACTATACGTCAAGGATATTGATCTGCAGTTCTCTTTTCTTATAGCGTCTTTTTCTTGCTTCGGTATAAGATGATGCAGGCCTCCTAAACTGAGATTGGGAGTGTTTCCTCCTCTTCAGTTTTTTGGAAGACTTTGATAAAAATTGATGTTAGTTCTCCTTTTAATATGTGATCCTATTCACCAGTGAAGCCACATGATCTTGGTTGGGCTTTTCTCTGTTGGGAGACTTTTTTTACTGATTTAATCTCCTCCTATTAACTGGTCTGTTCAGATTTTCTAGTCCATCAAGATTTAGTCTTGTTAGAGTGTATGTTTCTAGCAATTTACCCTTTTATTCTAGTTTTTCCAGTTGGTTGCAGTGTAACGTTTTATAAGTAGTCTCTTATGATTTTTCATATTTCCTTGGTGTCCATTGGAATGTCTCCTCTTTAACATATAAATTTTTTTGAGTCCTCTTTTTTTTTTTCCTGGTATATATAGCTAATGATTTGTTAATTCTATTTATGTTTTCATAAATGGAGCTCTTAGATTCTTGATTTTTTTCTATTTCTTTTTAATTGTCTATTTCATTTATTTATGCTAACATCTTTGTTAACTCATTCTTTCTTTTAACATCAGGCTTAGTTCTTGTTTTTACTAGTTGTTGAAGTGTTAAGTTAGGTTGCTTATCTGAGATCTTTGTTTTTTCAACATGTACATTCATTGATAAACCTCTCTTAACACTTCTTTTGCTGTATCTCTTTAAATTTTTTGTACTGTATATTTCCAGTTTCATTTGTTTCATGGTATGTTTTTACGTTTTCCTTTTCATTTCTGCTTTGACCCCTTGATTTTTTCAGGAGTGTGATACTTGTTGACTTCTGTATGTTTGTGAATTTTCCAGCTTCACTCCTGTTAGTAGTTTCTAGTTTCATACCATTGTGTGTGGAAAAAATACTTGGTATGATTTCAGTATTTTAAGTTTACTGCACCTTGCTCTGTGACCTAACGTATGATCCATCCTGGCAAATGTTCCATGTACGCTTGGGAATAATGTGTACTTTGCTGATGTTAGATGGAATGTTCTGTATACATCTCTTAGGTCTATTTGGTAGAGAATAGGTGAAGTCCAGTGTTTCCTTGTTGTTTTCTGTCCAGGTGATCTGTTGTTGAAAGTGGGGTATTGAAGTCTTCCTCTTGCTATTATTGTGCAATTCCTATTTCTCCCTTCAACTCTGTTACTATTTGCTTAATATACTTAGGTGCCCTGATGTTAGGTGCATGCATATTTACATTTGTGATAGATACTTGATTTATTGACTCCTTTCCATTATATAATGTCATTCTTGTTTCTTTACAGTGTTTGACTTCAAGTCCATTCTGTCTGATATAAATATAGCTACTCTTGATCTCTGTAATACTGTTGAATATATTTTTAGAAGATTGTCTATATTTTATTTATGTTTGAGATATGAGTAACCTATAACCTTATGTCACTTTCAGGTGTACAACATAATGTTTTGATATTTGTATAGTTTGTGGAATGATCACCACCATAAATGGTTAATATATATCATCACCATACATAGTTACAAAATGTTTTCCTTGTGATAAGAACTAGACTTACACTTTCAGATACATATTATTATTAAGTATAGACACTCTGATGTATATTTTATTCCCATGACTTATTTATTTTGTAACTTACAGTTTGTACATTGTGAGCCACTTCATCCATTTTGCCCATGTTCCAGCCTTTGCCTCTAGCAACCAGCAATCTGTTTTCTGTATCCATGAGCACAATTTCTTATTTTTTTAAAATTCCACATATAAGCATGATGATGTCATATTTGTCTTTCTCTGTTTTACTGATTTCACTTAGCGTAATGTCTTCAACGTCCATCAATGCTGTACAAATGGCAAGATTTCCCTCTTTTTGTTTGCTGTATATATATATATATATATATATATATATATATATATATATATATATATATATATGCACCAAGTCTTTTTAATCCATTATACATCAGTAGACACTTAGGTTGTTTCCATATCTTGGCTATGGTAATAATGCTGCAGTTAACATAAGAATGTGTATATCTTTTTTAAGATAGTGTTTTTGTTTTCTTCAGAAAGAAATACACAGAATTACTGGATCATATGGTACTTCTATTTTTAACTTTTTGAGGCACCTTCATAATGTTTTCTAAGGCAGCTGCACCAACTTACATTCCCAGCAACAGAGCACAAGTGTTCCTCTACATCCTCACCAACACTTGTCATATCTTGTAATTTTTATGGTAACTAGTCTGACAGGTGTGAAGTCATGTCTCGTTGTAGTTTTGGTTTGTATTTCCCTGATGATTACTGATGTCAAGCACCTTTTCATGTACCTGTTGGCCATCTGTATGTCCTCTGGAAAAATGTCTATTCAAATCCCCTGCCCACTTTCTTTTTTTTTTTTTTTTTTTGTGACGAGATCGGCCCTGTGTTAACATCTGCCAATCCTCCTCCTTTTGTTTTTGCTGAGTAAGACCAGCCCTGGGCTAACATCCATGCCCATCTTCCTCCACTTTATATGGGACGCTGCCACAGCATGGCTTGCCAAGCAGTGCGTTGTTGTGCGCCCAGGATCTGAACCGGTGAACCCCGGGCCGCCACAGCGGAGTACGTGCACTTAACCACTTGCGCCACCAGGCCGCCCCCCTGCCCATTTTAATGAGATTTTTTTTTTTTTTTTTGCTGTGGAGCTGTATGAGTTTTTTATATGTTTTGAATATTAATCTCTATGAGATATATGATTTGCAAATATTTTCTGCGATTCAGGAGGTTGCCTCTTTGTTTTGTTGATGGGTTCCAATGCAGTGCAGAAGTTTTAGTTTGATGGGGCCCCACTTGTTTATTTTTTATTTTGTTTCCTTCACTTTTATATCATTGCCAAGACCAGTGTCTCAATGCTTACCCACACTGTGTTCTTCTAGGAGTTTTATTGTATCAGTCTTATGTACAATTCTTTAATCTATTTTAACTTGATTTTTGTGTATGATATCAGACAGTGGTCCAGTTTCATTCCTTTGCAGTTACCAGTTTTCCCAATGCTTATGCCATACTGTTTTGATTACCATAGCTTTGTAATATTGTTTGAATTTAGGGAGTGTGATGCCTCCAGCTTTGTTCATCTTTTTCAAATTTGCTTTGGCTCTTCGAGGTCTTTTATGGTTCCATATAAATTTTGGGATGTTTACTCTATGTATGTGAAAAGTGTGTAGGGATTGTATTGAATCTGTAGATTGCTTTGGGGAGTATGGACATTCTAATGGTGTTAATTCTTCCAATCTATGAGCATAGAATCTCTCTCCACGTGTTTTGTCTTCTTCAGGTACTTTCATCAATGTCTTATATTTTCAGTGTGCAGGTCTTTTACCTCCTCTGTTAAATTTACTTTTATGTATTTTATTCCTTTTGAAGAAATTATAAATGGGATTGTTTTCTTAATTTCTCTTTCTGGTAGTTTGTTACTAGTGTATAGAAATGCAACAGATTTTTGTACAATGATTTTGTATACCTCAACTTGACTGAATTTGCTTTTTTAGTACCAGTAGTTTTTGATGCAGTCTTCAGGGTTTTATATATGTGTGTGTGTGTGTGTGTGTATATATATATATATATATATATTTTGTCAGCTGCAGATAGTGACACTTTTACTTCTTCCTTTATGATCTGGATACCGTTTACTTCTTTCACTTGCCTCCTTCTGCTGGCTGGGACTTCCAATGCTGTTGAAAGAAAGTAGCATGAGTGGAAATCCTTGTCTTGTTCTTGATCTTCGAGGAAAAGCTTTCATCTTTGCAGTGTTCAGTATGATGTTAGCTGTAGGTTTGTTGTATATGGCCTTTAATATGTTGAGGTATTTTTCCCTCTATACCCAATTTGCTGAGATTTTTCGTCATAGACAGATGTTGAAATTGTCAGATGCCTTTTTAACATCTATTGAGATGATCATATGATTATCCTTCATTTTAATGTGATGTATCATGTTGCTTGATAGTTGGATGTTGAAACGTATTTGCATCCGTGGAATACACCCCACGTGATGATGAAGTATGATCCTTTTAATGTATTGTTGAATTTGGTTTGCTGATATTTTGTTGAGGATTTTGCATGTAGGTTTATCAGGAATATTGGAGTGTAATTTTCTTGCCTTGTGGCGCCATTGTCTGGTTTGGTATCAGGGTAATACCATCCTCATAAAATGAGATGGAAGCGTGTCTCATCTGCTCACTTTTGAAAAAATTTGACAAAGGCTGGTATTAATTATTTACATTTTTGGTAGAGTTCACCCATGAAGGCCTTTTTGTCCTGGACTCTTGTGTGTTGGGAGGTTTTTCATTAGTGATTCAATCTTGTTACTGGTAATTGGTCTGTTCATATTTTCTATTTCTTCTTGATTCAGTCTTGGTAGGTTGTATGTTCCCAGGAATTTCTCCATTTGTAGGTGTGTAACTTTTCACAGTAGTCTCATGATTCTTTGTATCTCTCTGATGGGGGTATAACTCTTCCTCTTTCATCTGATTTATTTGTTTGAGTCATCTCTGTTTTTATTGTTAATCTAGCTAAAGATTTGTTAATTTTGTTTTTTTTTCAAAGACCAGCTCTTAGTTTTATTGATCTTTTGTCTTGTCTTTTTATTCTTTATGCCAGTTGTTTTCA
This sequence comes from Ceratotherium simum simum, assembly GCF_057802395.1. NCBI lineage: Eukaryota > Metazoa > Chordata > Mammalia > Perissodactyla > Rhinocerotidae > Ceratotherium > Ceratotherium simum. The sequence continues at coordinate 12,340,868 of NC_141941.1, forward strand.
TTGAGGTCTTTATTATTTCCTTCATTCTACTAGGTTTTTGCTTCATTTGTTCTCCAGTTTCTAATTCGTTTGGTGTAAATTTAGCTTATACCATTGGAGGCTTCATTTTGTTTCCTGAGGTAGGCTGTTATTGCTATAACTTCCTTCTTAGAACTGCCTTTACTGCATCCCATAAGTTTTGTAATGTTGTATTTCCATTTTCTTTTGTCTCAAGGCATTTTTTGATTTCTGTTTTGGTATCTTCTTTGACCCATTGTTGTTCAGAAGCATGTTTTTTAATATTCATGTATTTATGAACTTTCCAGTTTTCTTATGTAATTGATTTCTAGTTTCATGCCATTCTGATCAGAAAAGATACTTTATGTGATTTCAATCTCTTAAATTTATTGACTTGTTTTGTGGCCTAACATATGCTCTTTTGAGCAGAATGTTCCTGTGCACTTGAGTATTCTGTTGCCTCTGGATGGAGTGTTCTGTATATATCTATAAAGTCCATGTGGTGTAACATGTCATCTAAGGCTGATGTTTTCTTACTGATGTTCAGTCTGGATAATCTATACATTGATGAAAGTGGGGTATTCAGTCCCCTACCACTAATTCTCCCTTTAGGTCTGTTAATTTTTGCTTTATGTATGCAGGTGCTCCTTTGTTTGATGCATAATATTTAGATGTGTTATATTTTCATTGGATTGACCCCTTTATCATTACAGAATGTCGTTCTTTGTCTCCTATTACAGTCTTTTTTAAAGTCTGTTTTGTTTGATGTAAGTCTAGCTTCCTCTGGTTTCTTTAGGTTTCCATTTACGTGAAACATCTTTTTTCATCTCCTCAGTTTCAGCCTGTGTGTCCTTACATATGAGCATATGAAGTGAGTCTCCAGTACCAGCAAATAGCTGGGTCTTGTTTTATAATCCATTCAGTCACTCTACACGTTTTGACTGGAGAATTTACTCCATTTCCATGTAAAGTGATTATTGGTAGGCATGCACTTATTGCCATCTGTTTACTGTTTCATGGTTTGCAGTTCCTCTATTTTATTCCTCTTCTATTGCTCTCTTCCTTTGTGGTTTGATGACTTACTTGAGTAGTATCTTTAGGTTCTTTTCTCTTTATCTTTGTGTATCTAATATATGTTTTTGCTTTTGGTTGCCATTAATCTTACCTATAATAACTTATCCCAGTGTATTTTAATTGATAGCTACTTAAGTTTGAATGCATTCCAACTGTCTACATTTTTACTGTTCCAATGTTTATTATTATTTTTTTTGGAGGAAGATTAGACCTGAGCTAGCATCTGTTGCAAATCTTCCTGTTTTTTTGCTGAGAAAGATTGGCCCTGGGCTAACATCCCTGCCCATCTTACCCCACTCTCTATGTGGGACACTGTCACAGCATGGCTTGATAAGTGGTGCATAGGTGCACACTTCAGTTTCCCAACATGCATAACCCGGACCGCCGAAGTGGAATGCACAAACTCAGCTGCTATGCCACCGGGCCGGTCCCCCACATTTATGTTTTCAATGTCACATTATACATCTTTTTGTTATGTGTATCCATTAGCTAATTATGTAGTTATAGTTATTTTCTCTACTCTTGTCGTTTAACCTTTGTAATAGCTTTATAAGTGATACCCCACCAGGTATATTTATCTTTACCAATGAGATATATACTTTCAGATGTTTCCTCTACTAATTAGTGCATTTATTTTCAGCTTTCAATTTTATTTAAGACCTCTTAGAAGGCTGCTGTATGGTGATGAACTCCCTTTAGCTTTTGTTTGCCTGGAAAATTCTTTATCTCTCCTTCAATTCTAAATGACACCTTTGCTGTGTAGAGTATACTTGGTTGGCAGTTTTTACTTTCAGCACTTTGGATATGTCGTGCTACTGCTTTCTAGCCTCCAAACTTTATTCTGAAAAATCTCCTGATATGGCTTTTCAATGTTTTGTGTTGCTTCAACTGATTTTTGTATGTTGAATTATTGTTGCATTACAGGGATAAATTCCACTTGGTCATAGTGCATGATCGTTTCAATGTGCAATTGAATTTGGTTTGCTGTTGCTTTGTTGAGGATGTTTGCATCAGTATTCATCAGGAATATCAGTCTGTAGTTTTCTTTTCATGTAGTGTCTTTATCTGACTTGCATATCAGTGTTATGCTGGCCGCAGGGAATAAGCTTGGAAGTGTTCTCTTCTCTCTGATTTGTGGTTGAGTTTGAGGATTGATGTTCATTCTTTTTTTAAAGTTTGGTAGAATTCTCCAATGACAGCATCTGGTTCTGGGCTTTTCATTTTTGGAAAGTTTATCACTCCTGGTTCAATCTCCCTGTAGTTATTGATCTGGTCACAATTATTATTTCTTAATGATTCATTCTTGGTAAGTTGTATACTGCTAGAAATGAATCCATTTTATTTAGGTTACCAATTTGTTGCTGTACAATTGTTCATAGTATTGTCATAATTCTTTTTATTTCTGTGGCAATGGTTGTACTGTTCCCTTTTTCATGTTTCTTTGTAGTCATTTGAATCTTCTCTCTCCTTTTTAAAGTTAATCTAACAAAGGGTTCCTCAATTTAGTTGATCTTTTCCAAAACGAAGTTGCATTTATTTAAAAGATTTATTAATTGCATTTATTTAAAAACAAATTTTATTCTCTTTATTCTTTATCTTGCTATTTTTTTCCTGAGGAAGACTCACCCTGAGGTAACATCCAGTGCTACTCCCCCTCTTTTTTTGCTTGAGTAAGATTAGCCCTGAGCTGTCATCCTCCATTTTGGATGAGGGTTGCCACCACAGCATGGCTCCTGAGTGGTATAGGTCTGCACCTATGAGCTGAACCAGGAAACCCGGGCCACCAAATTGTGGTGTGAGAACTTATCCACGATACCATGGGGCCAGCCTCTTTATGCTAAATTTTAAATTATTTTCTTCCTTTTCCTGATTTGGGTTTAGTTTATTCTTCTTTTTACCCCTGAGGGGTAAAATCAGGCTGGTGGTGTGTGATCATTGTTCTTTTTATATGTACAATTTTGTACCTCTAAACCTCCAGTTTAGCATGCTTTTGTAGCTTTCCGTACATTTTGGAATGTCGTCTTGATCTTTTGTCTTGATGTATTTTCTTCATTTCTGTGACCTTTTCTTGGACCCATTAGATGTTTAGGAGCATGTTGTTGAATTTCCACCGATTTATATATTTTCCAGTTTCCTATCTGCTGTTTATCTGTTATTTCATTCCATTGTGATTGGAAAGATCTTTTGTAATGTTTAATCATTAAAGTACGTTAAGCTTTATTTTGTTTTCTAACATGTAATGTTAACCTACTGGAGAATGTCATAGTGCACTTGAGAAGAAAGAAAATTTTTCTGTTTTGGATGGAGTGTTCTGTATATGTCTGTCTGTTCAACTTGTCGATAGTGTTGTTCAGATCATGTATGTCCTTATAGTTCTGTCTGCTGTAAGAGAAAACAAGAGCTGGACAGTGAATACACTGGTAAAAGCAGATTTCATTCAGGAAATATTGCAGTAGGGGAAAAGAGACAACAGTATAGAATTAGAATCAATTCCAAATACAACAAGAGCAAGGGGGGTTTAGTGGCAAAGAGTAGGTTGAGGGGGGAATCAGTGGATGGAAAACTACTCAAAGGAAATATAGGAGCACTGAGGGAGTCTTTCTAAACCAACCTAACAAGATTCTTGCTGAACGCAGGCCAGGGCGATCAGGTATCACCTGAGGGATTGTGGGGGGAGCAGTTTGATTAGAGATTGAGGGTGGTCAGATCCCGAAGGTGGAGGGCTGTCGCTAAACTGACTCAGCAGAATTTGTGCTACCGTTGGTCTCTTGGGGATAAAGTCCAAGGATGGGGCCTAGTTGAGAAATGCCTTGGAGGATCCTGTCTAGAGTTCAGTCAATTACAGCGTCTTTGTCTCAGGTTGTTTTATCCATTGTTGAAAGTGTTGTAATGGAGTTTCCTGCTGGACTTTCTTGTGTTGCTGTGCATTTCTCCTCTCAGTCTTGTCAAAGTTTGCTTCATATCTTTAGTCCTGTGATGTCAGATGCTTAAATATTTATAAATGTTATATCTTCATGGATAATTTCCCTTATAATGATTATATAATTGCCTCCTTTGAATGTTATAACAGGTTTGGATTTAAGTGTACTGTGCCTGATATGGGTACAGCTAGCTGCCTCTGCTCTCTTCTGTGTATTATTTGCATGGAAAGTTATTTCCCATCCTTTCAGCCTGTATGTGTCCTTACAGTGCCTCTCTTGAACAGCACATTGTTGGATCATGTTTTCTGTCTAGTCAGTCAATCTGTCTTTTGATTAGGGAGTTTAATCCATTTACATTTAAAGTAGTATTGCTAGAGAGGACTCATTACCATTTTGTTAAGTCTTTATGTATTGTAGCTTTTTGTCCGTCTTTTTTCGTTGCCTTCCTTTGTGTTTTATTGATTGATTGTAGTAACATGCTTTGATTCTCACACATTTCCTTGTAGTATATTCTGTAGGTATTTTCTACAGAACACCCAACTGGATACAGTTACATAAAATATCTTAAATGCTCTTTTACACTTGCGGGTACTTTATTCATACACAAAACTCTATTATTATACAGTTCCACCCTCCCACTTATTATTAATTTCATAAGTTACATATTTATATATTTTATACCAATTAATATAGATGTATAGTTATTTATAATGCTTTTCCATTTAAAGTTTATTCAGATGTAAGTGAATTGATGCACCCTAACTCCCGTTGCAGAGGAGACAAAAACTCCCGTTTTTGTCCATGTAGTCAGTTTTACCAGGGCTCTTTATATTTTCACATGGCTTTGAGTTGCTGTCTAGTGTACTTTCATTTCAATCTGAAGGACTCCCTTTAGCATTTCTTGTAGGGATGCGGAAGTTGTACTGAACTCACTTAAATCATCAGATTTATTCTTTCTTTCAGGATTACTCTGACTTCTCAGGGTATTTTGTGGTCCGTAAAAATTTTGTATTGTTTTTTCTATTCCTGTGAAAACTGCATGGGAATTTTTTATGGGTATCGCATTGAATCTGTAGATGGCTTTTGGGTGGTATGGACATTTTAACAGTATTGATTCTTTTTATCTTTGAAAATGGTATATCTTTCCGTTTATTTTTGTCTCATTCAATGTTTTCCTTCAATGTCTTTAAATTTTCATCACACAGAACTTTTACCTCCTTCATTAACTTTATTCATAAGTATTGTATAATTTTGATGCAGTTGTTAATAGGATTTCTTTCTTTATTTCTTGTTTACATATTTTATGATCATTCAATTTCAGTTCATCTCACAGAGCATGGAGGGAAGTCACTTTGATGATGTCAAGCCAGTCAAGGAGGTTGTGTACTTGTGGGAGTATATATTCAGATCCAAGGACTCTGATAAGATTCCCAGAAGATTAAAAAATCAGTTCTAGGGTTTATGGAGAATATGGGGATACGTGGAGGAAAAACCAAGTTTCTGCCTAACGGAAGTTTTTTGTTCCAGATACGCTGTTTCATGATCAAAATCATGTTGTCTTGTTACTAAACGGACCTCTCTCCAGTAAGACTCCAATTCACATTCTGAGGAGCTCTGAGGAGAGACCCACAGGTGGGCCTCAACACACACTCCTTCCCCACACTGGAGGGTTCTTTTCTGCTCAGAGTGCGGATTTGAAACTAAACCAAAGCTGAGTGGTCACTGGCACAAGCTTTCTTTCCACAACTAAAGAATGGAGAAGTGGGAACTAGGCTAACAAATCAACTTCTCAGCTCTTGGGAGACATAAGCAGCTGTTATAAGAGGTCCAGGAAATGACGGGGAGGAAAATTGATAGTTTTCAGAAAACTGGGCAGGCTTTTCTGGGGATCAAGGTGACACCTCTTTTCTTTTCTTATTTGGTCATATACTGCCACTGCCGTGGCATTTGTAAAGTGTCATGGTGCTGATGGGTGTGTTATGTAACATGGCGATGCATTACAATGTATGTATAAGGAGCTACAGGGTCTATGTCAGGTCAAGTCAGACTGCCATGTTGCCCCCCGCCAGTGTTAATTGGTTTCGGCTCATCCATCCCCTCCTTCCTCTTGTTGTGGTTTCCTGTAAGCTTAAAAGAATATGTCAGGCTTGTTCTGAGAAGAGCTGTGGTTACTGGTTTATAGGGTCGGTGTGCCAGGTAACAGTGTCTTGCCAAAATCTGTTAAACTTGGAAGAGGAAAAAGAAATACATATTTTGGGTTTTCTTAGAGATTTTGTATGTAATGTTTTACTCTTCCTCCTGACTCTCTACCCCACTGGGGAGGAGAGAGCTTTACCACCTACACAAATTAGTGAGTAAAGAGGAGGAAGGTGGTAGTGTCTTGCTTTTGTTTAGATTCAAGGAAAGAGAGAGTTTAAGTAGTATTTACCGTGCTGGAATTTGCTCACCTTTGACCTGGAGTTCAGAGGAGAAAGATGTTCACGGACAAGAGCAGTACATTACTCCACTCAACATGAATTCAGGTAGGTTGTTGGAAATGTAGGCACAATTGTCCAAGAACAGAGACGTATCTACCATTGACCCCAGGACGCAGTGTCGAGGGACTCTACCCTTTATTTCAATCTGCCTAATTCTTCCTGCTGGAGAACGTTCATTCAGAGAACTCTCTATTACCCCAGGCATAAGGAAGCTCTGTTGGTCCTTGTTAAGGGGCTTTAACATAAACCATTTAGACATTTCATGGCCAAGCAGAATTGGAGCAGGCTTAGTTCAAAGATCAGTCGGACCCTGTCTACTCTTTGTGAGTCATGAGGCTCTACATTTCATTCCCTCTTCCTTAAGGCTGAGAACTCATGATTCACTTCATTTAGCAAGTATTTATCGTGCCAAGTGTGATTCCACGGGATGGGAATATAGATGGGAATAGAAAGACAAAAATCCTGGCCCTCATGAATCTCATATTTTGTTGATAATGCCTTTGCTGTCACAGTTTTTCAGCGCTATGTCTAAAAGAGTAAAGAAGTTTCCTGCAGCACTGTAAAACAAGTGACATCTCTTTCCTTAGGCTCTAAACAAAAGTAACCCACTTAACTTTCTTGAGCTTAGTTTTTCTATCTGGGGAATGAGAATATTTACTGTTTCCATATCTCATAAGATTAGTAGAAGGACTGAATGAAATCACAGCAATGAAGTACTTAGAGGGTACTTGGCACTGTATTATTTGTTAACCTTATTACACTGTGTTGACCTTAAAGAAATAGACAGTCAGTGAATTCTCCAGCATTTCATTTCCTCTGCAAATGGTGACAACTTTACATTTTTCTTTCCAATTTGCATGCCTTTATTCCTCTGTCTTTTCTAATTGTTCTAGCCAGGATTTCCAGTACTGTAGTGTGATTTTGATTAACATTGCTGATGACCAGTGATGTGGAGCATCTTTTCATGTACCTGTTGGCCACGGGGTGTCTTCTTTGGAAAAATATATTTTTGGTTCTTCTGCCCATTTTTAAATTGGAATCTTTGTTTTTTTTTTTTATTGATGTTTTAATGGTTTTTAACATTATGAAATTTTGGGTTGTGCATTTTTGTTTGTCCATCACCATATATATGTCTCCCTTCACCCCCTGTGCCCACCCCCCACCCCCATTCCCCCTGGTAACCACAATACAGTTTTCTCTGTCCATGTGTTGGTTTATATTCCACATATGAGTGAGATCATACAGTGTTTGTCTTTGTTTTTTTTGTTATTGAATTGTAGGAGTTTTCATATATTTTGGATATTAACCCCTTACTGAATATATGGTTTGACAATTGAATAAATGGTTTGAAAATTGTATATATTGTAAATTGCATATATTGAATATGTAGTTTGCAAATATCAAATAAGAGTGGTGACAGTGGGACTCGTTACTTTCTTGATCTTAAAAGGAAAAGCTTTCAAATTTTCTCCATTGGGTGTAATGTTGTTTGTGGGATTGTAATATATTGATTAATTATGTGGAGGTATGTTCCTTCTATATGCATTGTGTCAATTTTTTATCATGAAAGGATGTTGATTTTTTCAAATGCTTTTCCTGCCTGTATTGAGATGATCATGTGATTTTTATCCTTTGTTTTAGTAATGTGTTATTACATTTAATGATTATTGTATGTTGAACCATCCTTGTATCTCAATGATAAATCCCACTTGGTGACGGTGTACAATCCTTTTAATATGTTCTTGAGTGCAGTTTCCTAATATTTTGGGGGGAAATTTTGCATCTATATTCATCAGGGATTTTGGTCTATAGTTTTCTTTTCTTCTTGTGTCTTTCACTAACTTTAGTGTGAGGGTAATGCCTGCCTCATTGAGTGAGTATGGAGGTGTTCCCTGATCCTCCATTTTTTGGAAGAGTTTGAGAAGGTTTGGTGTTAATTCATTTTTAAATATTTGTTAGAATTTGCCAGTGAAGCTACCTGGTCCCAGGATTTTCTGTGTTGGGAGGTTATTGATTACTGATTCAAAGTCTTTACTCATTATTGATCTGTTCATATTTTCTGTTTATCCTGAATCAGTCTTGGTAGGTTGTATATTTGTAGACAATTGTCCGTTTCTTCTATGTTATCTGATTTTTTGGCATATCATTTTTCCTAGTAGTCTCTTATGATCCTATGTACATCTGTAGTATCAGTTGTACTGTCTCCAGCTACATTTCCAATTATATTTGTTTCAGTATTCTTTCTCTCTTAGTCTTGCTAAAAGTTTGTGCATTCTCTTGATCTTATCAAAGAACCAGCGTTTAGCTTTGTTGATCCTTTCTATTATTTTACTGGTCTCTGTTTCAGTTATTTCTCCTCTGATCTTTATTATTTCTATCCCTCTATTAACTTTGGCTTAATGTTTCTTCTTATTCTAGTTGCTTGAGGTCTAAAGTTAGGTTATTTATTTCAGATATTTCTAATTTCTTAATGTATGAATTTATTGCTATGAACTTTCCTCTCAGAATGGCTTTTGCTGCATTCCATAAGTTTTGATATGTTATATTTTCATTTTCTTTTTTTTTTGAGTTATTTTTTATTTTCCTTTTGATTTCTTCTTGATCCATTGGTTGTTCAGTAGTGGGTTGTTTAGTTTTTCCATGTTTGTAGATTTTCCAGCATTCCTCTTGTTGTTGATTTCTAGTTTTATACCACAGTTGTCAGAAAAGATTGCTGGTATGATTTCAATTTTCATAAATTTGCTAATGTTTGTTTGTTTCCTAACACACGATCTGGCCTGGATAGTGTCCCTTGTGCACTCAAGAAGAATGTGTATTTTGCTGATGTTCAATGGAATATTCTACATGTGACTGTTAAGTCTATTTGTTCTAAAGAATGGTTCATTTCAAATGTTTCTTTGTTTATTTCAGTCTGGATATCCTATCTGTGAGTGATAATGGGGTATTGAAGTTTCCTGCTATTATTTTATTGTCTATTTATCCCTTTAGGTCTGGTATCATTTGCTTAATATGTTTCAGTGCTCTAGTGTTGAGTGCATATGTATTTATGATTGTTGTATCGCCTTCATATATTGACCCCATATCATTTTTTAAATGTTGTTGTTGTCATGATAAACTTTTTTCAAAAGTTTCAGAAAATTAACCAATATTATTTGAGTTTGTGTATATAACATAGTAGATTGATATTTTTAAACAAATGGTCAACAGGATTTATTTAGTTACCGTCTGTCACCATACAAAATAATTATAGTGGTTTTGATTGTATTCCCTATGGTGTATATTACATCCCCATGACATCTACATTGTGATTGCAAATTTGTCCCCTAATCTTCATCTATTTTGCCCATACCCCATTCCCCACACTCCTGGCAATCAGTCTTTTTTCCTTTGTATCTGAGTCTGTTTCTTTCTTGTTCGTCCCTTTGTTTTGTTTATCAGACTCCGCATATAAGTGAAATCATGTAGTATTTGTCTTTCTGTGACCGATGTATTTCACTTGGCATAATACCCTCTGAGTCTATCCATGTTGTCCCAGGAAGCAAGATTTCATTCTTTTTTTGGCTGAGTAATATTCCATCAGTGATTAAGTGGTTAAGATTTGGCCCTCTCTCCACTGTGGTCTGGGTTCACTACGCCATTAGTCAACCACATTACCCATCTTCCCATTGTCATTGTGTGGTGACTGAGTGTTGCTGTGATGCTGAAAGCTATGCCACCAGTATTTCAAATACTAGCCGTATCACTCATAGAGGACAGGTTTCACCAGAGCTTCCATGGTAAAACAGACTAGAAAGAAGAAACTGGACACCCACTTCTGAAAAAATTTGGCCCTGAAAACCCTGGGAATAGTAGTGGAGCTTTGTCTCATATAGTGCCAGAAGATGAGAGGGTGGTACAAAAAGACGAGGTAGAGTTCCTCTCTGTTGTACACAGAGTCGCCAGGAGAGAGAATTGACTTGACAGCACTAACAAGAACAAAAACATATTCCATTGTGTATATATATATATATGACGTCCCCTTTATCCATTTATCTCTCAATGGACACTTAGGTTGCTTCCACATCTTGGCTACTGTAAATAACACTGCAATCCATTTGTCATTACATAATGACCTTTGTCTCTTGTTACCATTTCTGGCTTGAAGTTTATTTTGCCTGATATAAGTATATAGCTCTCTTTTGGTTTTTATTTGCACATGATATCTTCTTCTGTCTCTTAGCCTTGAGCCCATGTGTGTCTTTGGACCCTCGAGGAGTCTCGTGTTGGCAGCATAAGTTGGGTCTTGTTTTTTTGTGTGATCAGCCATTCTGTGCCTACTTTTTGTGAATTCAATGCGTTTACATTTGTAATGATTACTGATATGTAAGGACTTACTCATGCCCTCATATAGTGTGATTTTGGGTTGTTTTATATCTCCTTTTTTCCCCCTCTGTTTCTGCCTACCTTTGTGATTGGTGGCTTTCCCTGGTGATTTTCTCAGTCTCCTTTTAATCACGAATCGTGACCATGTTCTAGATATTTGCTTGGTGGTTATTGTAAGGCCTACATAAAATATCTTATTGATAAAATAGTTCTCTTTATCATGATAGTAACCTATCTTCATCCACCTATAAAGGTTCTGCCCATTTATCCTACTCTTTTGTTTTATTGATATCACAATTTACCTAGTTTTCTGCTGAGAATTTGTTAAGAAATTATAGTAGCTATAGTATTTTCAGTGCTCTTTCCTTTAACCTTTATGCTGTAATTAAGTGGTTAACAGCAGTCTAATGTGGAGTTACAGTTGGCTAATTCTGATTTTCACATTTACCAGAAGATTATATACTTTATACGTTTTTGTGCCACTAAGGAGTGTCTTTTCCTTTCAGCATGAAGAACTCCTTTCAGCATTTCTTGCAGGGCAAGACTAGTGGTGGTGAAGCCCTTCATCTTTTGTTTGTCTGCGAAATCCCTAATTCAACTACATATCTAAAAGATATGATTGCCAGGTGAAAGATTCTTAGCTGGTAACTTTTGTCTTTCCACACTTTGAATGTTCTCTCTCCTGGCCTGTAGAGTTTCTGCTGAGAAATCCGCTGATAGCCTAAGTGTGGTTCATTTGTGGCTTTCATTGTTTTTTTCCCTAGGTGCCTTTAGATTCTTTCCTTATCAGTAATTTTGACATTTTCATAATAATATGTCTCAGGGAAGGTCTGTTTACATTGAGCTAATAGGAAGTGATAGATTCAGAGTGTACACACGACGTATCTGGAGTGACACTTGAGAGAGACATAAACAAGCTACGAAGGGCTGGTGTGTTTGTGTGTGTTTGTGTGGGGAACATGGTGTAATAATGAGTAAATCAGCTCAGGTGGGGCTTTTGAATCCGCTGCCCGTGGAATTCCCTGTCTGTGGGAGAGAGGCAGGCCCGTGGAAGTAGAGGTGTTGGGTGGCACAGGGCTTCGGATCCCCAAGAGGCCACCTTTTTTTCTCTTGCTAAGGGGGAAAAAGACAGACTGCTGAACTGGAGACTTCTTCTTTGGGCAGGCGTGGGAGACAGGGAGGGGTCCCAGTGAGCAGGACGTAAAAGGCATGGGGACACTTGGGTTGAGGGTTCATTTGGCTGGGAGCGGTCTACCTGGTACCATTCCTCTTGGACGTCTGCCACATGTTGACCTGACCCAGACGGGGGACCTCTTAAGGTCAGGATCCCGTTAAAGCAGGCGTCCTAGGAGACAAGAGTGTGAATGCTCAAGAATTACAGGCACTACCAACCTAGCCCTCAGAGGCTGGGTTCCCAGTGAGGGGGAGGGACTAGGAGATGCAGCTAGGAGATGTGTGCGCATGTGTGGGTATGTGTCTGGTGTGTCTGTCTGCGACTGTGTGTGCCTGGGCGTGTGCCGCCTTCCTGTATGTATGCAGGGACTGTGGGACCCGGAGAGAGGGTGTGGCCAGTGGCAGTTGAGAGATTATGGTGATTCAGACTCTGGTAATGAGAGGAAGAGGGCGACCACCAGAGAGCAGCCATTTCCCTTGGGAGGGAAAGGCCTCGTGTGAGTTCCTTCCTTTTTCTGGTGTCCTGTGTTTGGATGGGAAATGCAGAGGGCCAAAGGTAAGGCGACAGAGGTCGAGGCTGAAATGCATGTGCCAAGCTACCCACCCTGTGGATTTCTTTGCCTGAAGATCCTAGGATTAGGAGGAAGTGTTTTCAGCCTAAAGCACAGGTAGGCTGAAAAAAGTCTCCACTCATCAACCAAGGGACCCAAATATTTAGTATACATAATGGCCAAGAGGAGAACATTTGACCTCAGGAGATACTCCAGCGATGATCTGTCCAGATGGCAGAATGGCTTTAGGATCACGATTTCAACTGTCCAGGAACCATGGCCCTGGTAGAGCCCTCTCAGCGTGCTGTGCATCAGGCCAGAAGAAAGGCAAAGACCTGGAGCAGACACCGCTCTGGTTACTAGAGTGACTGAGTGGTGGGGGTGGTGTTTGGGGCACGTGGGGTGGGGCTGAGGTGGGCTGGGTGTAGTGAGAGGTGGGGATGAGATGGGCTAGGTGTGGTGAGGGGTATGGTTGATGTGGGCCGGCTGTAGGGTGCGGTTGGGGTGAGGTGGAGTGTGGGGCAGGGGGCAGGGGAACATGCGGCCTGGGGACATTGAGGTTCAGGTTTCGGTCGGGAGGGCTAGTGGTAGGGTGGGGTGGTTGTAGGTGCCCTGTCCGGTGAGGTGAGGTGTGGGTGAGGTGGGCTGTGTGTAGGTTGGACTTAGGTTGAGGTGGGGTGAGTATGGGGAGTGATGGTGTTGAGGTCAGGTACGTGTAGAGAGGTTGGGGGTGAGGTGGGGTGGGTTGACATGGGGCAGGGGGAGAAGAGGTCGTGGTCGGTCAGGCGATTGGGTTTGGGTAGGGTGGAGAAGTGGTAGGGTTCTGTGGTTGTAGGGTAACGTGGGGCTGAGATCAGGCCGTGGTGAGGTGAGGTGGGTTAAGTTGCGGTGAGGTGAGTGTAGGCTGGAGTGGTGGGACGTGCGGTGGCAGAAGTGCGGTGGATGTTGGGTTTGGGTGACGTGTAGGTAGGGGTAGGGTGAGCTGGGCGGGGTGGGAGTGAGCTGGGGCAGGGATACCGTCTAGCGGGGTTGAAGTAGGTGTGGGTGGCAAGCACCCAGTGTGGTCCTTCATGAGCAGAGAGCTGCTTCCTTGAAACACCTCTTATCTGTGCATGAGCTGCGGGACTGACTCTGCCACAGCTGGGCCTTGGAGAGTTCCAGGCGTGCCCCGCAACCCTCTCCCCATTACCTGTCATTCGGTTCCGGTGTGAGCTCGTCCGTCCCTCAAGTACCACACTGACAATTCTTTGCCTGTTTGGACTCCTCCACACACTTACTTGGGGACCTGCTTGACTCATTGTCCCCGCTCATATTTCAAGGTTGTGGGAGGTCTGAGGAAGGTCAGGCTCCGGAAGCCTCGTCCTCCCCTCTGAACAACACTAGATGGCACCTGCCGTTTGCCAGGTGTCTGGATCTGCCACCCTCCAACCCATCTGGCTGCGAGAGAGCTGTGGGCCTAGAGTGGAAAGCTTGCCCTGCTCTGCCTGCTGCCCTCACAGTCAGAAAGGAAGCCTTACTGCCCAGCTCCTTCATCCACAGGCTAGACAGAAGCCTCGAGGCGCCCACAGGCCAGTGCCTAGGATTTGTTGTGGCGCCCAAAGGAAAGCAGGTTCCAGTGGCCCTGTGGGTCAGAGCCGGAGGGCAAACTGGGGCCCGCCCACGGAGGACCTCTGAACAGGCCAAGTCCTCGAATCACCTTTAGAACCCTTTCCCCCTCCTCAGGGCTTTAGCAAGGACCTGCCTGGGATCAAGGAGCAGAGGAGAGTTTTGGCACTGTCTTCAGACCACTTGTCAAGGGCTGCCAGCACACAGGGGGCAAGGCTGGGTTCCGGTCCCTCTGGCCTGGCCTCTACCAAAGTCGGGGATGGCATCACGCCCAGATCAGATAGGTGAGGAAGACTTACGCTGCTGTCTAGGGACTCGAGGCCATTGCTGGGCCTTGGGGTGCAACCCAGAGACTGCGGCCGATAAGAATGTGCCTGGAGGACAGAGCTTAGGCAGAGGGGAAGCCCTGTCAGCCCTCTTGAGCCATTTCACACGGGGCCCAGTGAGTGGCTGTGTGTTCCCTGGAAAGGGCCCATGGAGTCAATGTCCCGCATCTGATCTTCCCTCGATGTGGCTGCACGAGGGCCGGCGGACTTGCTACTCCTTTTCCCAGACAGTCTCCTCATGGATTCGTGAGCCTGCAGCCCCCGCTCCACTAGTGGTCTGAAGACAGTTGTCTGTGACAGTCGGCCAGGGCCTTGGTCTTCTTCTCCCCTTATTCTGGGTGATTCTGCTTCAGACCCGCCTGCCTTCTTGTCCTTTGGTGTGCGTTTCGAGTCTGCGTTTCTCTTTCTCTGCCTCTGACCAGAACACGCTCTGTCAGCTATCTTCCATTTTTGCATGTCTAAATGTCACATCCGCATGTCCCTATCCATCTCTGTGTTGGCCTGTCTGCGTCTCGTCCCGGGTGCTGGGACGGGTTCTGTCCTCTGGTCCCAGTGAACCTGAAGTAGTTCTGAATCCGGGGACATTGACACGTCACCCCGATTCTACATGCTCTCCCTCCATATCATCTGAACATCACATTCCCTGGAGAGGGGAGATTTCCTAATACGTAGGCTGCAAAGAATACCTGACCTGTAGGCACGACTAAGAAAGGCATAGGCAGAGAGACAGATGGGCAGCCTTGTGGTTTCAGGAAATCAGTGAGACCCTGCCTGACAACAAGCCGCCTTAGCACATGAAGAGGAATGCTGCTTTCTGCCAAAGGGACCCACAGCTGTGGTCCGCAGAGAAGGGAAGCTTCCCTGAGTGAGCACCAGGATGGTGGCTCTGTGTGTGTTTGGTAGCACCTGCTAAAGCAGAGGGGAAGGGAGTTCCCCTTATCGTTGCCACCTCCCCTTCGATGGCAGATTTCTTCACAAACCTTGTGGATGTGCCCTTTCTCCAAGACACTGTGTCACACAATGCCCAAAGCAGTGTACCTTTGGGCTGTTTGTGGTCCAAGGAGACAGCTCTTTAGTGTGGTGGAGGGGAAAGAGAGAGGGAGAGGGAAAGAAAGAGGGAGACAGGCAGAGAAGGATAGACCCAAAAGAGAGGGAAAGAGAGAAAAAGAGAGGGAGAGAGGGAAGGAGAAAGAGAGAGCGAGAGAGGAAGAGATAGGGCGAGGTGGAGAGAAGGATAGAGAGACAGAGTGAGGGAGAAGGAGAGAGAGACAGGGAGAGAAGCAGAGGGAGGCAGGCACACAGAGCACTGGGGGGCTTTTCTCAACACAGGAGTTCACCTCTGAGAAAACTGGGGCAGCCAATCCGCTGTCAGCCAGAGACCTGCACACTCTCTCTACCCGGGAACTAAAAGATCCTTTGTACTTAGCGATTCTCCCCTGCGGACGCTTTCTTTCCTCGGGTCCTTTGTGAGAGATCCGTGAGGTTCAGTGGTGGCACAGGAGATAGAGGAATCCAGTGTGCCCGTGCGAATGGCTGGTTCGCTTTCTCAGAGGCGAAAAAGGAGGAGGTGTGCACCTTGGCAGCGCCGGCCTGGCTGGAAGCATCCTCCACTGGGAGGGTGGGCGCTGAGGCGGGCGGCCGGCCCAAGTTGCCTGGCGACGAGGGGCGGGGCAGTGCAGGGCGACGCCCACTGCCCGCTCACTGATTGGGTCGGACGGGCCGGGCCGCCTGGGCGTGGCTCGAGCTCCTTCCCGCCAGGAGCTCCGCCAGTCCTGGCTCCACACAGCCCTGCCCGCGCGCCCCCTGCCTGCGCGCTCTCAGAGGCGGCAGGAAGAGCCCAGGCGCCCAGCGCGGGTGCTGGAGCGCGGGCCGCTGCTGTGCCTGGCGTGCCTGGTGTGGGGACCCGGAGCTTCGACCTCCGGCTCTTTGGCAGCTGCCGCAGCTGAGGGCCGGGCCGCATGGCCAGTGAGGTGTGGTGTGGGGAAGGCGAGCCTCCCCGGGAATCCTGGGCGGCCTCCGTGGTGGGAGGGGTCCTTGTGGTGGCGGGGGCCGGCGGGCCTCCGGCTGGCCTGGGCGGCGTGTGGGTGGTGCCGGCCGGAGCTGGTGGGTCAGCTGAGGAGGCGACGGTCTTCAGCGTGGAGCCTCGGCCCGAAGCTGCGGCCCCTGACGAGAGAGAGGAGAATGGGTTGGGCGAGGACGCGGGGCTGCTGGTGGAGGACATAATGCAGGTGGTGGAGGTGGTGGCGGAGGAGGACAAGGAGACGGAGGAAGACCACGCGGTGCAAGCGGAGGAGCCGGAGGAGAAGCCTGAGCAGCAGGAGCAGGAAGAGCCCGAGGCGGGTCTCACGACGGCGCGGTCCCCCCTGGAGACACTGGAGGTCCTTCAGTTGGAGCTGAGCTCTGAGAATGCACGAGCCAGCAGGGCCTACTGTCGGCTGAAGCGCAAGATCCGTCAGAGGCGGAAGCACCATCTAGATCGGAGAAGGGCCATCATCCAGAGCATCCCTGGCTTCTGGGCCAAAGCCGTATCCTTCCTGCTGCTCCCAGGGGTCGGCTGCTGAGCGTCTGGCTGAGAGGAGGAGGCGGGCGGAGGATGGGGGAGGATGAGGGAGGGGGGCCAAGGGGCTCCCAAGACACAGCATAGGTGAAAAGTGAGGGGCTGAGGCCAAACCCATAGGCTTCTGAGCAGAAACTAGGTGCAAATGGTTTTGGCCTGCAGGTTGCTCGCGCACACTTCCTGGGGACCAGAGGCAAACGTCAGCACTCACAGATGACAGGAGCACAAAGTAGCCTTCACAGGGGCAGATGTGGGAAGGACACATGTTCCGGGGAACATCCCAGGAGACAGGGGAGTCCACTTAGCTACCCACTCAATCAGAGCCTGTGTAGTCGTGCCAACTACCTCAGGTAAAAAAACACAAGGTCCTGCGTCCACACAGGTTTAAGCCCTAAGATGACACTCCTTTTTCGGAAACAACAGGTCCTGAGATAAATGGTCAGGCGGGCTACAAACTCTGAGTCCACAGGCCCTCCACACACACAGGCACACATACTCTCACACACACAAAGGTACACAACCTGGAGTGAACTTCCATTGCACCCTGGGAGTCCAGCAGAGTTCTAGACACAGCCATCCAGCCCCTTCTGAACCCTGAGAGCTCAACAAAGACACATGCCTTCTCAGGATCACACACATCCACTCAGAGAACCCATGAGACAGGAACAGAACACCAGACAGGCATCATAAGGAGTGACTTGCTTGCAATGGAACACACAGGACAGATGGAGATCAGCAAAAGTCAGGAAAGAGGCCCGACCTCCCTCCCTGTGTTAGTTCAGACAGCCTCAGGTGTTCAGGAAGCCAAGAGAGTGCCACAGTCTAGGGCATGTCGGATGAAATGGCAGGGGCAGAGGAGGTTCGGACTGGCAGTGCCCGGAGTCCTGGCAGGTCGCCTGTGGCAGTCTGTTCCGTTCATCCCAGATGGGCTCAGTGCTCCTGGCTCCTTTTGCCATAGCACCTGAAGGCTCCTTGACCAAAAGCAGATTCGGAACCACCCCCAGCTGTCTGTCATGATCAGTGAGCAAGATGAAGACATCCTTAGCTACATGATCGATTTGGAGGTCAGGGTGTGGAGACTGAGGCTGGAGATGTGGGGCCCAGGGGACACGAGGTTTGATAGGACAAGGGAAGGGGACATGGTTCATCCTTGCAGCCAGGCAAGCTAAGGCTACTTACAAGAGATTTCACCCTTCTTCTCCTCCTCCCGGGTGTGGTGGGTGGAAGAATCCGGCTATCCCGATGACTGCTGCAAGTTGAGGCTTCCATTTCTGGACAAAGCCTATCTCTGGAACAATGTGATTGTTAAGGAGTATCATCTTAGCATGACTTGCAAGAGGTGGCTCCCAGGATGGTGGCGGGTGGTGCAGTGGCATTGGGGGTGGAATCTAGGTCAACCTGATCCTTCCCTCCCTCTTCTCTTTCTCCAGGTTATAGGGCATCTCATTCCACTTCAGTCCAGTGATTCTGGGGTTATGAACCTAGAGCCTACAGACGCGATGCCACCAGCCTTAACTTCTTCACCTGGTTGTCAAACCACAAGTGGCTAGTGTCTAACAGGATTCCTGAGGTGTGTCCCCTCATGACAGCCTCCTAGGTGGCCTTGGCAGAGGCACAAGCTGCTTGGGAAAGCTTTTGGTGTCCTGTCCTCACCTTCCCTGTTTTTCCTCCCAGATTATCAGTGAGGACCTGTGGCCCAGTCTCCTGCAGTACTACCCCAGGGTGTAAGGCAACAGGAGAGGCAACTGAGAGGAGGTCTTGTGGGTGTGGAGCCCCAGGGCTGGGCGCTGAAGTGTGTGTTGTCAGGTCCCAGGGACGCTGGCCTCACAACTGGGTAATCTGAGGCCCAGAGGAACACACGGAGTGACAGTGGGTCCTAAGGGCATCAGGATGAGACAGGAATTCTTCAGAAGTACAGTGCAAAACTGATTCTGACAGGGGAAGCTTAAGGCAGATGAAGCAGCCTTAATGTGCAAAGTCACTCAGAAGCAAAGCTGAGTCATTAACTCCACTCCTCTGAACTGTCCTTCCATTGCCAAGCACCCCACCCTCAGGCCTTCTATGACTCTGTTAAATTTTGGCTCTCCTGATGTTCCTCCTACCACCCTTTCTAGAAATGTCTGTGAATCTTGATGGAAAGGCTTACTCTACTGTCCCACCACTTGTCTGTTTGGATCGTCACAGTTGTTGTCTAAATTTCTTTTGCATGTCTTTTGTCTCCCACAGCCATACTGAGTATACTGGCCATCCTGCAGAGATTACAGAGGACAGTTATTAATACATGCGTGAATGAACCTTAAGAGATCACGAAAGGGGAAGTGACCATCTTTCCTGGGAAGGGCCTTGAAATATTAAAAGAATCTTTACTCTTTCCCTGAGAAGATACATTTTGTCTGTGTCTGTTCAAGGGAACTTCCAGATCTTGAGATGAATATGATGGAGTGTCATACTTTAGCTTATAAGTCATACTTTAGCTAAAATAAGGCCTGTCCGGTGGCGTACTGCTTAAGTTTGGTGTGCTCTACTTCAGCAGCCCGGGGTTCCCAGGTCGGATCCTGGGCACCGACATATACCACTCCTCAAGCCATGCTGTGCCAGTGACCCAGGTACAAAATAGAGGAAGGTTCACACAGATGTTATCTCAGGGCCAGCCTTCCTTAAGCAAAAAGAGGAAGGTGGGCAACAGATGTTAGCTCAGGGCCACTCTTGCTCATGTATACACACACACACACACACACACACACACACACACGTGTTAGACAACCTAAGAAGCCACTTCAGATACAGATGAATGGACAACACCGTTCTCATGCATGAAGTGTGTGTGTCTGTGTGTTTTTGTGTACAGGATTGGGCTGAGTCAATGAATAAATAAACTCCATGTAGGATTTTTAATTTGCATCCAGTCCATGGGAGGGATGGGCTTGTAAAGTTGTAGAGAAAGGTAAACCATGCTTTGGGATTGCCTCTGAGTACAGTATTCTTGCTATGGGTCGGGGGCTTGAGAGGAAGAAGCAATAAAGGAAGAGTCAGTTAATTGGGGTTTATCATTTTTCTAAGGGAAATAAGGAAGTCCAAGCAAGGGCCTGCTGAGCCATGGGCTAAAATGTACAGTACTTGATTTTTGTGGGTTGATGGTCCTCCAGGCATCCTCCCCGTTGTCCATGCTCAGACACAATGACTGCATACAATACGGACAGAGTCTTAATGTCCATTTCACTGTGGGACCAAATGCTGCCCCCCTTAGATATACGATGCACCCTCTTTTGCTGAGATAATCGGCCGTTCAGGGCCAGGGTTCCAAGCAACATATCAGGACGTGGAGGCATAAGGCATAAGTGTGGAGGGACTGGGGGAAAGGGAGACAGAGGCATGTGGGAAGGCAGTAATGATGTTGTGTTGTTTCTGGAAAAGGGGATCAGGTGAAATGATAAACTGCTGTGGAAAAGACACAGATTTCCTCGTATCTATATGACCTCATGAGAACGCTGTTGTTTCTAGGGAACTCATTTTGGGTACAAAATGCAAACAGGCAGAGGTGACAGGAGAGAGGAGGTGGGGGTGTTAAACATGCGATTGCGAGGCTGTGCACAAATGTGTTCTCTGTCCATGATGACACTGTTGTTACTAATCCCACTTTTAGATGGGCTTAAGCCATTTGCCCAAGGTCCTCAATCAGGTGAAGACCCCAAAATGTAAACACCACCAACAGGAGTACATTTTTCTCATGAGCACTCCATGAGTGCTCATGTCCCCTCCTTGCTGAATGGCTGTGCAGAGAGGGTTTCAACCACGCAGGCACCGTCCATTTTCTGGGGCCTTCTCAGCATTCTGTGCATGATGCCAAGAGAAAGACCTGGAGGGTACAGAGCACATGTTGCAGGCCTCACCCAGCAAGCAGTGAGTGCTTAGAGTGCTCCTTCTCCTTCTCAAGTGTGCATCTGCTTCCCAGACACCTCTATCTACAGATTGGGCAATGCACTGACTCTGCCACAAAGGAAATGGGGAGCTTTCAGCCTTTGCTCCACTGCGGTCTCCCCTATTCCCAGATGAAGAGGCTCCGACACGAGCATCCCTGAGAGGGATGAACTGACTGGGCATTTATTTCTGTCCCACGTGGACTCACCAGCTCTGCAGCTTTTGGAAGAAGAGCCATCTCTGCAGCAGCTCCTTCCAGGATGCGGGTTAGGCAGTCCAAGTCCATGGATGCTTTTTGTCTGCTTCAATATGCACTAAAGTTCTCCTGCTTGGTGTCGGGTTAGGACTTGAAAACCTGTAACCCCACTTCTACATGTAACCCCATTGCTACACATGTGAGATACCTGGCTCCGTAAATCCTGATCATTTTCCCATGGATCGGCACATGAGCTACAGAGTTGTGTAAGCCATGGACGTAATTCTTTTCTAGATACTGATAGGAACTTCTGACCCTACGCGTTTTGACTCTCCTTTCCCACGAATATAACTGTGAGCTTCCCAGCTGTGAGCACACTGGCCATTTGCTTCTTTATCACAGATTTCATTAGGTTCTCAGAAGCATCTAACCCACTACTATTTTTATGGATGTGTGCTTCCCAGCTGCATGTCCACTGACAGCCTTTTCCTTTGAGACTATTATGAGCAACCAGGAGATGTAAACCCCCGAATCTTCTTCCCTGGAGATGAAAGTACCTGCCAGCTCTATATGCACTGGGCTTCAAATTCCAAGATACCTACTTGAACTTCACAACTGCACACCCCCTGAATTCCTTTCTTGAATATGAACGTGAAATTTCCGTCTGTATCCCTTCTACCTTGAAACTGAGGAGACATTCCTACTGTGTTACACACACGCGCGCGCACACAGACACACACACAGAAATCCTGACTCCTTTCCCATGCATTTCATTGTGGGCTTCTAAGCCGTTTAAACTTTGACTTCTTCTACATAAATAACCACATGAACTTGTGCCTATGGAAACCCTGGAGTTCATCTTTTGATACTGTTGTGAGCCCTCAACTACATGAACCCAAATTCCTTCTCCTTGGATGTGGATGTGAACTTCCTGTCAGTAAAGAACCTGGTCCCTTCTACTGGTATGGATGTGAGCTTCCTGGCTTCAGAAACCTGAAGGATACCTTCTCGTGTGAAGTGTGAGCTTCCAGATGTGTACACAATGGATTTTCTCCTGGTGTGAATGGGAACTTTTCTGATGCATGCTATCTGGCTTTATTTTCTTTCCCCAAGAACACAGGGGTGGACTTTCAGCCTATATAAAACATGGACTACTTCTCATAGACATGGATGTGCCCTTCTGATTTATTTAGCCTCGATTTCCACTTTTTCCTGTTTGTGAGTTCTCATCTATATAAACACTACCTTTGGATGTGGATATGCTTTTCCTGGCTGTGACAAAGTGTTGATATTTCCTTGGGTATGGATGAGAGATTCCTAGCCAGGTAAATCCTCTCAGCCTGATTCTTGTATATCGTGCAAATCATGACCACTTCTTTATACATACAGAGCAGTGCAAGTTCTGATCTAGAAACCTTACAATGTACCCCTTGGGTGTGGATTCAAGCATCCCTACCTTACATATTCTCCACTCATCTCTTTCTGGATAGCTGTCTTGATATAAACAGTGACTTTATGTCACTTGGTTACAGATAAAGGTTTTCTGAGTGAATGGATGCCTGACCTCCTTCACCTTAGTAATGGATGTATGCTTTGTGCATATAAAAATACTGGACTCCTTCTTCTGAGATAGGCATGCAGGCTTCCAATCTATGTAAACCATGACTGTTTTCTTCCTTGTATGTGGAGGTAAAGTCTACACACATCTAAGCCATGACTGACTACCTTTTAACATGTGTGAGCTCCCTCTGAACCCAGTTCTCCTTCTTCCTGAAATATGGATATGAAGTTTCCAGCTGTGTAAACCTTAACCTCCATTACTTTGGTTATGAACATGAGCTTCAAAGAAGTATAAATCTTGCCCTCCTAGTGTTTGTATATGGATACAGGAATGTTGGCCGTATAAACTCTGGCTTTCTTTTTCATTGCACAGGAAATGTGAGTTTCCCAGAGGTATGAACCAATCTCCTTTCCTGCATAAGGATGTGAGTTTCCATTGTGTAAACCCCAACTCCTTCCTCTTTGGATATGAATGTAAACATTCCACTGTATAATTGTTCTTGATCTACATATATGTATGATTGATATATGTAAAATTTAGCATATATTTTGAATATAAAATAACATATATTTTCTATACATGCTGAGGTTTATATATATACTATCTCACTATATTGTATATACTATTCCATTCTATACATATTATATTATAAGTAAATGTAATATTCCATCATATATATATAATAAATATTATTCGGCCATGAGAAAGAAGGAAATTTTGATGTCTACAAAAACATGGATGAAACTTGAGGGCATTATGGTGAGTGAATAAGTTAGAAGAAGAAAGACAAATACTTAGGATATCACAAACACGTGGAGTCTAAAGAAGCCAACCTCAGAGAAAGTGTAGAAGGGTGTTTACCAGGGGCTGGAGGGTGGGGGAAATAGGAGATGTAGCTCAAATGTCAAAGGAACTTATACCTATAGGTCAGTTATATGTTCACGGAGATCTATGTACAGCATTGTGAGTACAGTTGACAATACCGTGTTATATACCTGAAAATTCCTGAGTATAGGTATTAAATGTCCTCACCACAACAAAGAAAAGAGAAACATGTAATGTGAGATATCTTTCGCTAATGGTATGGGGCTAATCGTTTTACAATATATAGGTGGATCAGATCAACACCTTGTATACCTTAAACTTACAGAATTTTATATGTCAGCTTATCTCATGAAAAAAATCCAGGATATTAAAACATCATACACCATGATCCAGGGGATTTATCCCTGGGATTCTGTCAACACGACACCCCTTTTAGTTAAGGAGACACATGGGTTTAGAGTGAACAGATAAAAAAATTATACACAAATTGTAAACAGAGAGAGAGTAGACGGGGATATGTTTATATCAGGCAAAATAGACTTTAAATCAAACATTTTCACAAGAGACAGAGAATGTTATTTAAAGATTGAAGAATAAATTCACCAAGAGCTCGACAATTATAAATTATGAATTCCTCCAAAATCCGAAAATCTAAATATATAAACCAAATATTAACAGAACTGAAGAGAAATAGCAGTACAAAAATATCAGGAGGCTTCAATAAAACACTATCAATGATGAATAGATCAACCAATCAGAAAATCAATAAGAAAACTCAGACTTGATCAGCACTATAGATTACATGGAATTAACAAACCTATACAGAATACTTCATTGAAAAAGAGACGAATACATATTTTTTCAAGGGCAACCAGAACACTCCCAGGATAGATCACATGTCAGATGACAAAACAAGTCTTAACAAAATTAAGAAGGCTGAAATCACATCAAGTGCTTCTTCTGACCACAGTGGTATAAAAATAGAAATCAGTACCAGGAGAACAACTGGAAAATTCACAAATATTTGGAAATAAAATGACACCATCATGAAAAACCAATGGGTCAAGGAAGAAATCAAAAAGGAACTCAAAAAATATATTAAAAATATATTAAACAAGGAAAAAACTTATGGGATGCAACCACAGCAGTTCTAAGGGGGCCATTTATATCTTAAAATCCATGCACCCAGGATATGGAAAGTTCTCAAATGAACAACCTATATTTACACCTCAAGGAACTAGAAAGGAAGGAAGTCTAAACCTAAAGTTAGCAGAAGGAAGGCAATAATAAATATTAGGTCAGAAATAAGTGATATAGATGACTGCAAAACAACAGAAATATTAACAAATGAACAACAAAGAGATGGTTCTTTGAAAAGATAAAAACAAAAATGACAAACTCTTAGAGAGACTACATAAGAAAAAAACACAGAGGACCCAATTCATCAAAATTATACATGAAAGAGGAGACATTACAACAGATACCAATGAACAATTATACACCAACAAATTAGACAACCTAGAAACAATGGATAAATTCTTAAAAACATATATCCTTCTACAATGGAATCATGAAGAAACAGAAAATCTGATTAGGCCAATTACCAACAGGGAGACTGAAATAGTAATCAAAAATCTCTCAACAAAGAAAAGCACAGAAATAAATGGCTTCCTTGCTGAATATCAACCTTTTTACATTTATAGAAGAATTAATGCCAATCCTTATCAAACTCTTCCAAAAAATCAAAGAGAAAGGAACATGGCCAAACTCATAGTATGAGGCCAGCAATAGCCTGACACCAAAGCCAGATGAGGACACTGCAGAAAACTACAAGAAAATATCCCTGATAAATACAGATGCAAAAATTCTCCATAAAATGCTAGCCAACTGAATTCAGCAGCACATTAAAAGAATCATTCAGCATGATAAGGTGAGATTTATCCCAGGATGCAAGGATAATTCAACATATGCAAATCCATAAATGTTATACACCACACAAACAGAATGACAGGAAAAACCGTACGATGATTGCAATAGACATTTAACAAAATTCAACATCTGTTCATGATAAAAACTCTCAACAAATTAGGTATATACAGATGTGTCTCCACATAATAAAAGCCACATTTGACAAGCCCAAATCTCACGTCATACTGAATGGTGAAAGTTTGAAAACTTTTCCCCAAAGATCAGGAACAAGACAAGGGTACCCACACTCAGCACTCCTATTTGACACAGGAAGTCCCGGCCAGAGAAATGAGGCAAGAAAAGAAATAAAGGGGATCATAATTAGAGAGGAAGAAGTAAAATCGTCTCTATTTGCTTTCGACATGATTTTATGCAGAACATCCTCAGGAGTCCACCAAAAAACTGTAAGACGTAAAAAGTAAACGCAGTAACATTGCAGGATACAAAATCAACATGCAAAGATCAGTAGCATTTCTATACACTAACAATGAATTGTCTGAAAGAGAAATAGCAAAAATTATCCAGTTTATAATAGCATCAAAAACAATAAGATACTTAGGTACAAATATAACCAAGGAGATGAAAGGTCCCTACAGTGAAAAGTACTAGGCATTGGTGAAAGAAGTTGAAGAGACAAATAATGAAAAGATATCCCACATTCATGGATCAAAAGAATTAATATTGTTAAATTGTCCATAACTATCCAAAGCTATCTATAGATTCAATGCAATCTCTATCAAGATTCCAGTGGTACATGTTACAGAATTAGAAAAAACAATCCTAAAATTTGTATGAAGCAACAAAAGACCCTGAATAGCCTAACCAATCCTGAGAAAGAACAACAAAGCAGGGGGAATCCTACATCCTGATTTCAAACTATACTATAAAGCTATAGTAATCAAAGCAGTACAGTATTGGCATAAAAACCAACACATAGACAAATGGAGAGGAATCAAGAGCCCAGAAATAAACCTGTTCCTACAGAGTCTACGAATATTTGACAAGGAAGCCAAGGATAGTCAATGGAGAAAAGACAGTCTCTTTGATAACTGATGCTGGGAAAATTGGATATTCACACACAAAATAAAATAACTAGGCCTCAACCTCACATCACTCACAAAAATTAACTCAAAGAGATTAAAGACTTAAATGTAACCCTTTTTATGGAAATCCTAAAACTCTAGAAGAAAATGTAGGATAAGCTTATTGTCATTAGTCTCGGCAATGAGTGTTCTGAACCTACAGCACAAGCAATAACATAAAAAATTAACAAGTTGGACTATGTCAAACTGAAAAGCTTCTACACAGTAAAAGCGACAATCAACAAAATGAAAAGGAACCTAGGGAAGGAGAGTAAATCGTATATCTGATAAAGGGTTAATATTCAAAATAAAGAACTCATACAACTTAATAGCAAAAAAACAAATAAAACATGGGAAGAGAATCTAAATAGACATTTTTAAACAAGATATTCTAGTGGCCAATAGGTACCTGAAAAGGTGCTCAACATCACTAATCATTAGGGCAATGCAAAGCAAAACCACAGTGAGGTGTCACCTCACTCACTCCTGGTAGAACAGCCATCATCAAAAATATAACAGACGCTGGCGGGATGTGTAGGAAAGGAAAGCCTTGTGCACTTTTTGTGAGATTGTAAAGTGGTATAGCCAGCTGGAAAACAGTATGGATGTTCCTCAAAAAATTAAAAATAAAACAACCACATGATCCAGCAATTCTACTCGTGGGCATATATCTGAAGGATATGAAGCCACTATGTCAAAAAGATCTCCTCACCCCCAGGATCATTGCAGGCTAATTTACAATAGCCAGGAGATTATGGAAACAACGCAAGTGTCCATGGATGCATGGCTTATATGTATAAAATATATATATATATAATATAAATGAAAATAAAAAAATATATATTTTCAATAGAAGGGCATTCAGCCATATGAAGAAGGAAATCCTGCCATTTGTGATAAAATGGATGGACCTTGAGGGTGTTATGCTAGGTGAAGTAAGTCAGATGGACAAGGAAAAGTACTGTAAGATCTCAGTTATATGTGGAATCTAAAAGTAGAAAACAAACAAAACAAACTCATAGAAAAGCGATCAGATTTGTTTTTACCAGAAGTGGGACATGGGCTTGTAGTCATAAGATAAGGAAGTACTGGGTATATGATGTACAGCATGCTGACTATAGTTAACACTGCTGTATGGTGTTTATGAAAGTTGCTGAGAGGGTAAATCCTAAAAGTTCTCATCACGAGGAATTAAAAACATTTTGACATGACCAATGTTAATTAAACTTACTGTGGTAATCATTTCACAATATACGTAAGTCATTATGTTATACATTTTAAAATTACAGTGCTATACGTCAGTTATATCTCAATAAAACTGAAAGAAATAAAATGAATAGATCAACCAACCAGAAAATCAATAAGAAAACTTGAACAACACTGTAGTCCAGATGGAACTAACAGACATATACAGAACATTCCATTCCCAAGAGAACAATATGCATTTTCAAATGCACCCAGATACTCTCACATGTTGGGACCACAAAACAAGTCTTAACAAAATTAAGAAGATTGAAACCACTTGTGCTTTTTCCGACCACAATGGTGTGAAAATAGAAATGAGTAAGAGGAAGACAACTGGAAAACTCACAAATATCTGCAAATTAAATGACATCCACTAGAAAAATGAATAAGTCAAAGAAGAAATCAAAAGGGAACTCAAAACGTACAGTGAAAGAAACAAAAAATGGAAACACAACATACCGAACTGATAGGATGCAGCAAAAGCAGTTGTAAGAGGGAAATTTTCAGTGATAAATACCTACATTAAGAAAGAAGAAAGACCTCAAAATAACAATCTAATTAGAATCCTCAAGGAATTAGAAAAAGAAGAAAATCTAAAACCAAAGTTAGAAGGAGGATATGATAAACATCAGAGCATAGATAAATGAAATAGAGACTAGGAAAACAATACAAAGAGGAAAGAAACTAAGAGCTGTGTTTTTGAAAGATAAAGAGAATGGAGAAACTTGTAGCTAGACTTAACTTTTTTAGAAAGAGAGAGAGACAAAGAGAAAAGTCTCAAATAAATAAAACCAGAAGAGAAAGAAGAGACTTTACACCTCATACCACATAAACACAAAGGAACATAAGGGAAGACTGTAAATATTTCTATGCTAACAAATTGGATAGGCTAGAGGAGATGGATAAATTGCTGAAAAAGTACAATTCACCAACACCAAATCATGAAGAAACAGAAAATCTGAACAACCAGTAATGACTAAGGACACTGAAGCAGTAACAAAATCCTCCCAACAACGACAATCCCATGAGCAGATGGCTTCACTGGAGGATTCTACCAAACATTAAAGAAGATTTAATGCCAAGCACTCTCAAATTCTTCAAAATATAGAACATTTTGATTCTTAGGGAAATGCAGACTTCCAATCCAATTTTATGAGGAAAGCATTATCCTCATAGAAAAGCCAGACAAAGACAGTTTGAGAAAAGAAAATTACAGGCTTATGTCTGTCATGATCGCAGATGCAAAAACCCACAACAAAACTCAGCAAACCAAATTTAACAGCATGTGAAATTTATCATACACCATGATCAGGTGGGATTTATCCCTGGGAAGCAAAGATGTTTCAACATATTCAAATCAATACAGGTGATGCACCATATTGTCAGGATGTAGGGTGAAAATCATGATCATCTCAATAGATGCAGAAAAAACATTTGACAAAATTCAACATCCTTTAATGATGGAATATGCAACAAATTAGGTGTAGAAGGAACATACCTCATCATAATAAAGTCCATATATCATAAGCCCACGGTTGACTTCATACTCAATGGTGAAAGGTTGAATCTTTCACATAGGATCCCTGTCTTGACAAGGGCACTCGCTCTCACCACTCCTATTCAACACAGCACCTTAAGTCCTCATCAGAGCAGTTGGACAAAACAAATAAAAACAAGAGTATGCACATTGTAAAGGAAGAAGTAAAATTGTTTCTGTTTGTGGAAGACATCCTCTTACATGTAGAAAACTCTAAGACTGCACAAAATAAACTGCTCTAACAAACAAATTCAGCAAATTAGCAGGGTACCACATCAACATATAAAAAATCAAATGTTCCTATACACTAACAATGAACTATCCAAAATGGAAATTAAGAAAGCAAACCTATTTACAATAGCATTGGAAGAAACACTACTGAGAAACAGCTGTCTAGTAAGTGTTTAAAACTTCCTATTTTCCTGGTGCCTCAACCTCCCTGCAGACAGGCTAGGGTGCCCTGCAGAAGAGACCAGGCACACCAGGCTGATGAGGCTGTCCCTGACTGACTTTTTGCCCTCCACTGACTATGATCTAGGAACCTTCACATACACCAGTGAAATCCCTTCACAACTTTGGCTCACGTGTTCCAACCTGACCCCAATTGCTGTACTTGCCCACAGGTCCACAGGCTCTTTCAGCTCCCCACCTGCTGGGTCAGCCCACTCCATGGGCACCACTCCCATGTGGCCCCCTGAATGGCATGCCATACCATGCCTCCCTCCTCTAGGACCCATGAGTATATTAATTTCATATGCCTCTCCTCATGTAATTTCTGCAGCCATGTTGAAGTAATCCTCAAAGGACTCACAAGATGGACTTACTTCCCCATTTGTAATACCTTATACGAAGGGATCACTGCACACTGAAAACTAAAAAGCACTGATGACAGCAATTAAAGAAACACAAATAAACAGAAAGATTTCCCGAGTTACGTGACTGCAGAATTTATGGTATTAAAATGTCCACACCACCCAAGGCGACCTACAGATTTAATGCTATCCCTTTCCAAAATCCCATGGCATTTTTACAGAAAGAGAAAAAACAAATCCTAAAATTCAAATGGAACCACAAGAGACCCTGAATAGCCAAAGCGATCTTCAGAAACAGCAACAACGCTGGAGGCATCATAAGTCCTGCTTCCAAAACATACAGCAAAACTAGAGTTGTCCACACCATATGGGACTGGCATAAAGACAGACACACAGACCACAATAGAGCAGACTAGAATTCACAGAATAGAATGGAGAGTCCAGGAACAAACCTACTCAATACAGTCAACTGATCTTCTCCAAGCGAGCCAACTAGACACAGTGGGGAAAGCACAGTCTCTCTAACACGGAGTGTTGGGAAAACTGGATATCCATGCTAAAGAATGAACTTGGGCCCATGTCTTACACCACGCACAAAAATAAACTCAAAATGGATTAATATTTTAATCTATTGTCTAAAACTGTAAAACTCCTACAGGAAAACCTGGGGGAAAGCCTCTTGACAAATTGGTCTTGGCAACGATTCCTTGGATATGACACCAAAAGCAGAGGGAACAAAACCACATATACACAGGTGGAACTACGTCACACTAAAAAAGCTTCCTCACAGCAACGGAAACACTCAACAAAGTGAAAAGGGAAACTACAGAACAGATGAAAGGACTTGGAAATCACATATCTGATGAGGGGTTACTATCGAAAACATAGGGAAAAATACTCATAAAACTCAAACAGAACAACAACATAAAACAAAGAATCTGATTAAAAATGGGCGGAAGAAGTAAACAGACATTTTCCCAAAGAAGACCTACATTCCAGCAATCCACTACTGGATACACATCCAAAGAAAATAAAATCAGTATCTCAAAGTGGTATCTGTACACTTATGTTCACCGCAGCATTAATCTCAACAGCCAAGAGGTACAAGAGACCCACTTGTCCACTGACAGGTAAATGGAGGAACAAACGTGGCAGGCATACATACAATGGAAGATAGTTGAGCCCTACAAAAGAATGAAATTCTGACATGTGCCACAACATGGGTGAACTCTGAAGATGCTGTTCTCAGTGAAATAAGCTAATAAGTAAAGGACAACCTATGTGTGACTCCACTGAGATGAAGTGTCTTGAATAGACAAATTCAGAGATGTGTAACGCAGAATGGTGGTTGCCAGGACGAGGATATGGAGAAATGGAGAATTACCATGTAATAGGCTTGGACTTCCACTTTGGGAAGATAAAAAGCTCTGCAGATGGATGGTGGTGATGGTCGTAGTACTTTGCAAATGTCTTAATGCTGCTGGACTGCACACTTGAAAAAGGCTAAAATGGCGGTGACACCAGTAGATGGCAAAACAGGGAGCTCCAGACCTTCCTTTCCCACAGAAGCAGGAATTTAGCAACAATACACGGAAAACTACTTGTGTAAGAAATATGGAAACCATTTAAAGGTTGCTCCATCCCAGGAGAGTGCAAAGCCAACTTCAGGAAGCCCAGATCCAGACCAGGGCGCTCACTAACCAGATTCAGGCCCTCCTGCTGACAGGGTGCAGTAGGATGACAGGACATCCTCAACAGCTGACTATGCCAGTGGAGGGAAGGGAGTGGAAAGTATATGCAAGGTTCTTACTCTCTGAAGGGCTGCCAAGGGACTGCTTTCTGACTTGCCTCACTCAAGCCCTGACGGGGGTGGAACACCACATGGGGGGCTGCTGCAGCAAAGGCAATGAGGGCCAGAGTTGTAGTACCACAGATGGACACCAGGTGGAGCCCAGGACCGTGGTTTATCACAGCACAAGCTGGGCCACAGTAGGACAGAGGGACAGCGGGGGAGCCCCTGAGTGGATCCTGACAATCCTCTCCAATTAGGGGACGACGAACACAAATTACGAGACAGTAAATTCCCAAAGAAGGCTGGAGAGGTCTCCAGAATCTCTGGCCAGGCTGACTGGAGAATATCATGCCTCTACAAAACGTGACCACAAGGACCAATATAGGCGGCAGATGTTTCCAAGCCAATATCCAAAGGGAACATAAGACATACAAGGCAACAGGAAGGCGTGGCCCACTCAAAGCATCATTACAAATCTCCAGAAAGAAATCCTAAAGAAACAGATACATAGGAATTACCAGAAAAATTCAAATAACCCTCATAGAGATGGTCGATGATCTAAGAGAGAGCACAGACAGACAACTTGAGAAAATCATGAAAAAAAGGCATGAACAACAGAGAATGTCCACAAAGTGATAGAAACTATAAGGACAAACCCAACAGAAACCAGGACTGGAGAATACAACAACTGAATTGAAAAATTAACCAGAGGGACATAACAGCAGTCTTGGCATGGCAGACAAAATGACTCAGATAAAAGAGAGCCTAGATTCCAGTGAAAGTGGTGGCCTAGGAGGGTCCTGAACTCCCCTCCTCCCACAGACACACTAAATCTACAGCTACGTATGGAACAATTCTCTCTGAAGGAAACCCAGGAACTACCTGAGTGTCTCCAACACATGGGTCAAATGAGGAAAAAACCACATCAAAACAGGTAGGAGAGGCTGAGACACAGTCTCACCACAAACCCACCCCTGGCATGGCAAACCACAATTGGGTGGAACTCAAACCCTGAGCTTCTCCCTGAGGAGCAAAGGGTGTGAATCCCATGTCAGACGTCCCAACCTCTAGGACCAGAACACGAGCAATGAGTGCCTCAAAAATCCAGCACTGAAAGCCAACAGGGCCTGTATCCACAGACCCCCAAGGCTATAATGGATAATAAAAGAGTTCTTAAACAGTTCTTCTGGATTGACCTGGCTACCCCCTAGAGCCCAGAGCAGAGGCAGCCAACTAAAACACGCTCAGTCTTTCTGCAGAAGAGGCATATTTGCTTAACTTAAAGCTTTGGCCTGAGGGACAGGTTTCAAATTTAACCCACACCTAGAGGCCAACTGAACTACACTCCAGAGACTTCAGAGAGAGGGGGCGCTCCCTCAGCCTTGCTCCAGACCACTGGAAACCTCTGGAAAGGAGCCTGTGCAGACACCCCGGGTCCCCGCTGTTGTGCTTGCTGCCCAGGGGACACCCCTTGATCTCAGGCTCTGGTGGCCAGCAGAGCTTATGCTCACAGGTCCCAAGGGACCATAACAAATGGAGAAACATCCTTCATTGGCTACAACCTGCAGGGCTGGGCGTAGAGACAGCAGACTGAAAATTACCCTGTCCTTCTGAGAAACAGACCTCTTAGTTTACATTCTTAGCTATGCCCTGAGCACAACCCTTGACAGACTGGCTCTGGTGGCCAGAGGGCCTTGTGTTCACTGGTCAACATGATGACAGCAAACAAAGCAACAGTTCTTAACTAGATATCACACCTGAGCTCAGTGCAGAAGGAGCCAGCAGAAATGCCCACGTCCCAGTCTTCCCCTGAAAGAGGTATATCTGAATACATCAAAGCTGCTGTGCCAGGGTCTGACTTCCGATCACCCTGAATCTAGGTGCAGACTGAGATCCCCCCACTGGGACAGTGACAGAGTTTAGCCAACCCCACTACACCTGGACCCACCAAGGACAAAGAAGGCTGCTTGTACAATCACAAAGTTTGAGAGACTACTAAGAGCAAGGGCAGGGTTGAACAATCAGGTTCATCTCTTACAGAAAGAAACTCCTTCAAGAAAGGGAGTGAAGGCTGTTTTATCAAATGCACAGAAACCAACACAGTGAGTGAAGGAAAACGAAGACACAAGGGACAGGTTCCACTTGGGAAAGCAGGATAAAAAGTTAAAAAAAGACTTTCATGAAAGAGACGTAAGTGATGTACCTGATAAAGAGTTCAAAGTAATGGCTGTAAAGATGCTCACTGAGGTCAGGAGAACAAGGCATGAGCAAAGAATATCAATAAAGAGACAGAAATAGAAGAAAGTGCCAGAAGGAAGTCACAGAGCTAAGGAACACAATAACTGAACTGAAGAATACACTAGAGGGGTGCAAGAGCACACTAGATGAAGCAGAAGAAAGGGGCCTGTGAAGTTGAAGATGAGGCAGAGGAAGTGATCCAAGAGCAGCAAAGAGATGAACAATGAAAAAGAGAAAACACTGCATAGGGGACTAGTGCAACAATAGCAAGCAGATCAATTCTCATGTTAAAGGGATTCCAGAACGAGAAGAGCAAGTAAAAAAAACAGGTTATCTGAGGAATTAACGGCTGAAAACTTCCCTAACCTGAGGAAGGAAACAGTGTCCAGGTGCAGGAAGCCCAGAGAGTCCCAAATAACATGAACCCAAAGAGAGCCACAGTGAGACACATTAAAATTAAATTCTTAAATTTAAAGACAAGAAGAGAATCATAGAAGCAGCAAGAGAAAATCAACCAGTTATGTGCAAGGAAACCTCCACAACTATCAACAGATTTTTCTGCAGAAATTTCACAAGCCAGAAGGCAGTAGCATGATACATTCAAAAAAAAAAAAAACAAAAAACCCAAAACAAAAAAACTGCCAACCAAGAATAGTCTTACCCAGCAAAG
Organism: Ceratotherium simum simum; assembly: GCF_057802395.1. Classification (NCBI taxonomy): domain Eukaryota; kingdom Metazoa; phylum Chordata; class Mammalia; order Perissodactyla; family Rhinocerotidae; genus Ceratotherium; species Ceratotherium simum. Next base: position 12,375,755 of record NC_141941.1, read on the forward strand.
TTTTACCTCAGAATTAAAGGAGATAAAGAGTTTTCCAGAAAAATAAAAGCTATAGACGACAACATCACTAAATCAACCTTACAGGAAATGTTAAGGGGACTTCTCTAAGCTGAAAATAAGGGAAGCTAACTAGTAACAAAAGAATACATGATGGTGTAAATCTCACTGGTAAAGATAAATAAATAGTAAAATTCAGAATAATCTAATGTTGTAAACGTGGTGGGGCAATTGCTTATAAAGCTAGTAGGAAGGGTAAAAGACAAAAGTAGTAAAAATAACTATACCTACAATAATTTATTAATGGTAACGCAAGATAAAAAGATGAAAATAGTGACGTCAAATAATAAAATGTGAAGGGGGAGTAAAAAAGCAGGGCTTTAGCAAGTGTACGACTTAAGTTGTTAAGAACTTAAAATATACTATTACAAATACAAGTATTTTTATAAGGCACATGGAAACCACAGAGCAAAAACCTATAGTAGATAAACAAAACAGAAAGACAAAGAAATCTAAACATACTACTACAGAAAGTCATCAAATCACAAAGGAGGAGAGAAAAAGAGAAGAAGAAAGGAACAGGGGAATTACAAAACAGCCAAAAAACAACAAAATGGCAATAAACATGCCATTCAATAATTATTTTAAATGTAAATGGACTAAAATCTGCAATCAAAAGACACAGAGTGGCTGAATGAAAAAAAACAAGACCCATCTATATGCTGCCTACAAGAGACTCACTTCAGATGTGAGGACACACAGACTGAGAATGAAGGAATGCACAAAAGATACTCCATTAATGTAGAAACCAGAAGACACTCAGGATACCTACAGTTCCGTCATAAAAAAGAGTCTTTAAGGAAAAGCATGTAACATGAGAGAAAGAAGGTCATAACATAACCGTAAAGAGGTCAATCCAAGAAGATAATTTAACGTTTCTAAATATTTATGCATCAACCATAAGAGAACCTAAAACTATAAAGCAAATGTTAAGAGACCTAAAGAAAGAAACTGACGGGAAAACAATAACAGTAGGGGACGTTCACACCTCACTTTCATCAATGAATAAATCAGCCAGATAGAAAATCAAGAAGAAAACATTGGCCTTACATGACACATTAGACTCTTAGATGGACTATAAGACTATTCTCCACATATTTGTTGATACCAACAGAAACCTGATGACGTAGAAATTCTGAACACCAATGACAAGTAAGGAGACTGAATCAAAAATCAAAAACCACCTAACAAACAAAAGTCCAGGACACAATGCCCTCACTGGTGAATTCTACCACACATTCAAAGAAGAATACCAATCCTTCTCAAATCCTTCCAAGAAGTACAAGAGGAGAGAACACTTCCAGACTCAGTGTATGAGGCCAGCATTACCCTAATGCCAAAATCAGGCAAGGACACCATAAAAAAGAGAAGTTGCAGGCCAATATTCCTGATGAACATAGACACAAATATCCTCAACAAATTATTAGCAAGCAAATTCAACAACATTTTAAAAAGATCATACCCCATGATCAAGTGGGATTTATTCCAGGGATGCAAGGATGGCTCAACATCCACAATTAACCAATATGATATACCACATTAACAAAATGAAGCCTAAAAGTCATATGATCATCTCTAGTTGCAGGAAAAAAGCAAAGAAATTGGCAAGGAAGAGAATAAAATGTCTCTATCTGCATATGTAAATAGAAACCACTCTGCTGTACATAGGGTCCTTAGGAGTCAGAGTCTACTTGACAGCACTAACAACAAATTTACAGATGACATGATATGTATTGAAAACCCTAAATCTCCACCAAGAAAAATGGAGACCTAATAAAAAAATTCAGTAAAGTTTCAGTATACAAAATCAATATATTAAAATCTGTTGCTTCTCTATACAGTAATAACAGACTTTCAGGAAGAGAGGTTAGGAATACAATCCCATTTACAACTGAGTCATAAAGAAGGAAGCTCCTGGGAAGAAAAACAACCAAGGAAACAAAAGATTTGTACACTAAAAACTATAAAACACTGATAAAAGAAATGAAGATGATGGTTGCTGACCCCATGGCATAGTGTTTAAGTTTGGCATGCTCCACTTGGGCAGCCCAGGTTCATGGGTTCAGATCCCAGGTATGGACATACTCCACTTGTCAGCCATGCTGTGGCAGTTACCCACATATAAATTCGAGAAATATTGGCACAGATGTTAACTCATGGCTAATGTTCTTCATGAAAAAAAAAGAATTGAAGATGACACAAATAAATGGATTGATATTCCATTCCATGGATTGGAAAAATTAATATCGTTTAAACGTCCATAGCATACAAAGTAATCTACAGTTACAATTCAATCCCTGTTAAAATTCCAATGGCGTTCTTCACAGAAATACAACAAACACTCCTACAATTTGTATGGAACCAGGAAAGAATCCACATAGCCAAGGCACTCTAGAGAAAGAAGAACAAATCTGGAGGCATCACACTCTCTGCTTTCAAACTATATTACAAAGCTATAGTAATCAAAAGAGTAGGGTTTGGTTACCATTTTTAATCAAACAGATAGACCAGCAGAACACAGTAGAGAGCCTGAAATAAGCCCACACACATAAGCAGTCAATTACAACAAAGGAGCCAAAAATATATGATGGGGAAAGGAGATGCTCTAAAATAAATGGTGTTGGGAAAACTGGAAAGCCACATGGAAAAGAATGAAACTGGACTACTATCTGACAACAGACACAAAAACCAAATCAAAATGGATTAGGACTTGAACATATACCTGAAACCACAAAACTTCCTAGGGGAAAACATAAGCAGTATGCTCATTGATAACAGTCTTGGCAATGATTTTTTTACATGTGACACCAAAACCAAAGGCAACAAAAGAAAATATAAATGAGTGAGACTACATCAAATGCAAAAGGTTCTGTACAGCAAAGAAAACCATCAATACACAAAAAGACAATCTATTAAATGGGAGAGAATATTTGCAAATCATGTCTGACAAGAAGTTAACATTTGAAATACGTAAGGAACTAAGACAACTCAATAGCAAAACAAAATTCTGATTAATAAATGGGCAGAGGATCTCAATAGACATTTTTCCAAAGAAGACACACTGATGGCCAACAGGTATGTGGAAAGATACTTGACATCAGTAATCGTCAGGGAAATGCAGATCAAAACGCCAAAGACATATCTCCACACACCTCTTGGATAGGCTACAATCAAAAACACAAGAAATAATGTGTGTTGGTGAGGATGTGGAGAAAAGAGTACCCTTGTGAACACTTGGAGGGAAAGAGAATTTTGCAGCCTCTTTGGAGAACTGTATGAAAGTTCCTCAAAAAAAATTAAAAACATAACTACCAGAAGATCCAGCAATTCCACTGGAAACCAAAACACTAACTATATTCACTGAAGCATTATTTTCAATAAGCAAAACAACCTAATGTCCATCAATGGATGAACAGATAAAGAAATATGGTTTATGGACACAATGGAGTTATACTCATCCATTAAAAAAAGGAACCCAGGACTTTGCGACAGCAAGATGGACCATTAGGGCATTATGCTGAGTAAAATAAGACAGAGAAAGAGAAATGCCCTATGGTCTCAATTATTCTTGGAATCCAGAAAACAAAACAAAATAATTCCCCAAACCCTGAATTCATACAAAGAGAACAGATTGGTGGTTACCAAGTGAAATGCCAGATGCAGTGGGGTGGGAGGAGGTGAAATGGGTGAACAAGATCAAAAGGTGCAAACTTTCAGTTACAAAATAAATATGTCTGGTGGATATGATGTACATTATGTTGACTACATTAATAATATGTTGGCTACATTAATTAATAATTGCTAAGAGAGTAAATTTTAAAAGTTCTCATCACAAAAAAAAATTGCACTATACATGGTTATGGATGTTGACATATCGTGGTGATAATTTCTAAATACATAAATACATTTGAAAAATAAAATTAAAAAGCACATTTGAAAACAAATGCAAACTCTCACAGTAAGAACTTTCCAAACTAATGAGGCAGAGACGCAAAAAACAGAATGAGGGAAAGTGAAGCATTTAAGATTATCAGCAGACATATCAAGAGAAACCTTGCAGTCTAGAGAGAGTGAGATGATATATTCAAAGTGCTGAAAGAAAAATCTTGACAATCAAGAATAGTATATCCAACAAAACTGCTCTTCACCCTAAAGGAGAAGTTAAGACCTTCCCAGATAAACAAGGGCTGAGAGAATTCACCTCCACCTGATACAACCTACCAGATACTGAAGAGAGTCCTTCAAGTTGAAGAGAAGCTATGACAAACAGCAAACAAAACCATTTCAATGTATAAATCTGCATGTGCAGGTAAACATATACACAAATATGGAACCCTGTAATATTGTAATGTAAGTGTAAATCACTTTACATTGTAGAGAATTTAAAAAACAAAAGCATAAAGTCATTGCAAATTGAGATCAATAGATCCACAACATAACAAGAAATAATTTGTGTCATCAATAATATAAAGCGTGGAAGTCAGAGATGTGAAGAATTAGAATTTTTATATGTGTTTGAAGTTAGCGGTTATCATTTAAAATAGATTGTTATAATTTTCAGATATTGCATTTAATTGCAGTGGTAACCACAAGGGCAGGAGCTAAAGGATATACTGAAAAGGTAACAAAGAGGGAATCAAAACACATCACTATGAAAAAAAAAAAAACAGTGAAACACAAGAGAAGGCAGAGAGGGAGGAATGGAAGGACAGGAGGCTACAAGACAAAAATAATTAAGAAAATGGCAATGGAAGTTCTTCCCTGTCTGTAATTGCTTTGTACGTTACTGAATTAAATGCACTAATTAAAAGATAGTGATTGGCTGAACAGAGTTTAAAAATTTCCGACTATATCCTCTCCACAAGGGACACATTTTTGACCTAAGGACACACAAAGGCTAAGAATGAAAAGACAGAAAAAGGTATCCACGCAAAGGGGAACCTGAAGATGCAGGGGTAGGCATATCTGTGTCAGACGAAATAGAGGATACACCAAAAAATGTAACAAGACAGAAATAGTTAAATGATCTTTCATATTGTGTGTGTGTATATATATATATATATATATATTTTTTTTTTTTTTGAGGACGATCAGCCCTGAGCTAACATCCATGCCAATCCTCCTATTTTTGCTGAGGACCACTGGCCCTGAGCTAACATCCCTGCTGATCTTCCTCCACTTTATGTGGGACGCCACCACAGCATGGCCTGACAAGCGGTGCGTTGGTGTGCGCCTAAGATCTGAACCTGGGCTGCCAGCAGCAGAGCGTGCACTTAACCACTATGCCATGGGGCCATGGGGCCATGGAGCCAGCCCCTTAATTTCATATTATATTTTACCACAGTAAAAACATATATACAGCTAAAGTAAATTGTTTTCAAGACATCTGAAATTATTTTTTTTCTATTACAAGTATATTCTAAGACTGGTTGTATGCTATAACACTAAATATTTTGTAAAATTGCGTGATTAATTTCAGACAGAAAAACCAATGGAAGGACAAATAAGTGCTTTTATTTCTTATATTGAAACAGGGTTTAAACTATGCAGATATATAAAACTTTGCCATTTTACCTTTAAACATGTTTGGAGAGTTTCTTGCTCTTTGTGAAAATTGTATTTAGTGAAATTAATGTGTACTACATGTAATCAATATAACCCATATTGGAATGAAGGATAGAGGGCAAAGAATATGAAATATTTCAGGCAATTTTAGATCATTAAATACAGTGTAAAAAGCGACATTTAAAAATTTTTTCATTCGGGGGGCCGGCCCGGGGGCGCAAGTGGTTAAGTGCACGCGCTCTGCAGTGGCGGCCTGGGGTTCGCTGGTTCGGATCCCGGGCGCGCACGGACGCACTGCTTGGCAAGCCATGCTGTGGCGGCGTCCCATATAAAGTGGAGGAAGATGGGCACAGATGTTAGCCCAGGGCCGTCTTCCTCAGCAAAAAAAGAGGAGGATTGGTGGATGTTAGCACAGGGCTGATCTCCACACCAAAAAAAAAAAAAAAAAAAAAATTTTCATTCAGAAAATTGTACGTGTCAAGTGAGAATGTTGATAGGAATTTTAATTCTGCATTTCTATTTTTAATACACTGTTTTAGTCAAGAATTGGCAGAATATATTCATCAAGTAACAGGACCATGAGGCACCCACTAAAACTGGGAATATTATCAAGCGTTCAAATTGAGGCAAGAGCTTTATGCAATATACTTGTAGAGGTTTGGATTTTCTTTATCTGTTTCCACATAGAGTCTTGCGAGTAAGAACTCTCTTCTCTTTGTCAGATCACTAGGCTGTAAAATAAATGAAATTATTAGGGTTAATAAAAAGGAAATCACAATATTGACTTACCATTCTCCCCTCAAATATACGAAACACATGATCACATCTTACCTAGATATTCTTCAGGAAACAATAAATTTCTTAAATAAAACTGTTTACTATCTTTACAATTTAGAAAATCAAAAGAACACTGATAAATAGGAATAAAAGGTTATTAACACATAATGAAGAGTGTAAAAATACATCTGGGCTGCACTTTAGGATAAATCATATTTCAACTGCTTTAGGAACTTTGCAGAGGAAAATAAACTTAGTCGTTAACCAAGTTGCTGTATAACAAAGGCTCTAAAGCAGAAGACAGCTAATGCCTTAGGCACTGACGTTTCTATTAGGCATCTGTTTAGTTAGGAGGTACAGACTGACCTCACTTGGAAGGCAAGTTAGGGAAAGTTAATCCATGATTTACTAAAATACAAGAAAGAACCAGGCAAGCCATGGGTAGACAACTGGGAAAGGAGTAAAGAATAAATGTGTTTACCTCCAAGAAGCACAACAGCTTTTAAAGTGGAAAAAATAAAGAATACAACACTGATAATGAGACCAGTGACAGCTGGGATTTACACAGCACTTACTCTACTTTAGGCAACACTTTCGTCTTAACACCATTAGGGTAAAATATTATTTATTTAAAATTACCATTTTTCATGAGGAAACTGCTGTAAGACAAGTCAGGTAAACTTGGCAAGAGTCTCAAAATGAGTAAGAGAGGAGATGACATAGGACTGAAATCTATCTGATAGGCTCAAGACTCTTATGAGGCCCACCAGAAACTTCCGTCTAGAAATCTATGTCTTCTGTAGCAATTGTATTTTAATTATTTAGGATACATGAAACTACAAACCATTTTTCACCTTATTTTAAAGACAAAGTATTGACAAGTCAGCTTGAAATTCCTAATACTTATTTACTCAAGAGCCTAAACAACAGGAATCAAACAAAACTGTAATGACTTTTGTTGTTGTTGTTGTTTTAGACTTTAAGAACTAATAAATAACTTTATTATTGCAATTCTCTGCTGGGTAGACTTTACATTTGTGCAATCCATTTGATTTAAACTCCAGTTGCCAAGCACCCCATTCCTAACTACATAACTGTAAATCCTTTTATTACCATTGCACATGCTTTTACATTCCTTTACTTGTCTCTGATAGGCTTTTATTTTTATTTATTTTTTATTTATTTATTTATACATATTTTTAACTTTTTGTTTATTGCAGTAACATTGGTAAATCATCTCTTATTTTTTGAATTTTAATTAAGAAAGAATTTGGCAAAAATTATGTTATAAAATCTGTTAGATTATAATGTTTAATATAATATCATGAAGTTCTGTCTCAAGAGACAAGGATAGGCTGAAAAAGGGCTATCCTCATGAGACCAAAGTCCCCCTTGACTGGTAATTGTGGAGTACTCAATTACCAACAGTGCACATAAAGACAGCTTTAACTGAAATCCACCAAGGAGGTACATCAGGAGGGACATCTAAATCATGGAGGTCCATCGAAATATTTACAACTGGATCATGAGCCTCAGTTCTTTTCCTGTTTTTTGCTGTTACCTTTCAAAAGGTCACGATATTCATTGTTTCTCCTTATAAAATTGATACAATTTAATAATTTAAATACAGTAAGTATAACACAGAAGGGAGAGAAATCCAGTATGAGAACCACAGTGACATACAATTGCTTTCCTCCATAGAACAGATACAGGTTTTATTTAAAATTACTTACAAACTTATTCTTTTATTTAAAAGTACTGGATGCCAGTGTATATTTGTAGATTTGTTTACCCTCAGTGTAAATTTTAGCTGGCTGGACAGTTCTAAGAGAAGTACACTGTGGTTAAGTGTTTTCCTTGTCTTCATAATTCGAACAATGGCAGCAACACTCTGACACTGTCGGTCTTGAAAAACTTTCTCTGTGGTGATGGTATGTTCCTCTGTCTAATGAAAATAATTAAAAGGTAAAATGTCAATACATGACATTTCAATATTATATAAACTGTTATGCAAATGGAATGTCTTAAAGGATCAAACTTGTAACAACAAAGTACCAAAAACATAAATATATATATATATTTATAATCCACTACTACTTTAAATCAAAATCTTCTATATTTTATCCCTTTTAGAATTAAAAGTTTGCATTAAGTCATCTTCAATTTCCAGTCAGTCTCCTTTTAACCAGAGGCAGGAACAGGAAAGTATGTAGCCATTATTTGAGTTTTCAAGTTCCTTTTGACTAATTACATGTCTCCTTTGGCCCTGCATACCCTCATGAACCTGTATCATTATAGCTTTCAAGATACCGTCTTTAAATGTGATGTCAAAGGTACAAAGTAAAATTTATCTTATACATATGAAAATTACTCCATTACTCCTTTTTCCATTTATTCAAGCTAAAGCTTTACTTTTCTACTCTACTTCACATGCAGTCATTTATTTTCAGAGACTCTTCTCATTTTAACCTCTGGCAATTGTAAGGGAATATGTCTGAGGAACTAGTTTAAAATTGTATGTCTACATTCTAAACATCATTCTAACTTCTAACTTCAAACATTTTTCATCCTGTCTTCTATCCTAAACCTTCGAGAGGAATCTTCCAAATCATCTGAGTTTCCATTTAGGAATCTATAATATCTTCTTCATTGCCTCTGGGTTCCAGATTCCAAATAAAGCTCCAGATAGTCTCGAAGCAAGAGTGGCTTAGTTTTAACTTCTCGGTATTACCTAACTGTTTTTTACCACTTTACAGTCTGTGTGTGCTTTTATCAGTAGTATTTTTCCTTCAATGCTCACCCTACCCCACTTCTATTAGACCATTTCAACTCCAATTTTCTCCATAAAGCTTTAAATATATCCCTATCACTACTCAAAAATGTCTTCATCTTCTACCATTCAGATATATATGTGTGTGTATATATGTATATATATACATATATACACACACATACATACATATATATTTACTGAGGTGAAAGTGACAAAACATACAATTATCCATTTTAAAATGTACAGGTGGGTGGCATTTAGTGTACTCCCAGGTTGTGCAACCACCATCTATCTCTAGTTTCAAGACCTCTTCACCACTCCAGAAAACCCCTGTACACATTAAGTAATCACTTGTCATTCTGCATTCCCCAAGACTTGGTCACCACTACTCTGCTTTCTTTATCTAGGGATTTGCCTACTCCTCACATATCATAAGAAAGAAATAATGTAAAATGCGACCTTTACATCTGGCTGCTTTCACCTAGCATAGTGTTTTCATACACATAATGTTTTCAAGGTTCATTCAAACAGAAGGATATATTAGTACATTGTTCCCTTTTGTAGATGAATGATATACCATTGTATGTATATGCTACAATTTATTTATCCATTTATCCACTGATGACATCTTGGTTATTTCCATTTTGGCTATTACGAATAATGCTGTGAAAAGCATTTGTGTGAAGCTTCAACGTGATACATGTTTTCTTTTTCTCTTGCATATACAGTGATAATTGTGGAGTCATAGGATCACTCTGTGTTTAACTTTCTGAGGAACCTCAAACTGTTTTACACAGAGGATGCACCAGTATATATTCACACCAGGAATGTGCAAGGATTCCTATTTCTTCACATCCTCACAAAACTTTTAATATCTCATGTGTTGATTAAAGGCATCCAAGTGAGTATGAAGTGGTGTCTCAACGTAATTTTGATGTGAATTTTTTGGATGACCAATGATATTGAATATTTTTCATGTGCTTAATGTCCATTTGAGTATCTCCTCTCAAGAAAAGTCTATTTGAGTGCTTTGACCATCCTTTAACTGGCTTATCTTTTAATTCTTGAATTGTAAGAGTTCCTGACTTGTAATTAATAGAATGTATACACACACACACACACATATATGTATAGGAAATTATATATATATGTATATGAAATTATATATATGTGTATATGAAGTTTTATGGCAAAATTGTTACAGAAGACAAGAAGAGCATTTTATGCTGACAAAATGGTCAATACATCAATGAAATATAGCAATTCTAAACATGTGTGCACCAAGAAAAATAGAGCTACAACATACGTGAAGCAAATATTGACAGAATTTAAGGGAGAAACAGTTTTAAAATAATTATTGGAGACTTTAATACCAGACTTTCAACCATACATAGAACATCTAGACAGAGGATTAATATGGATATGGAGGATTTCAACAGTGCTATAAGCAAACTAAACTTAATAAAACACTCCAGCCAACAAGAATAACATAAACAGTCTCCTCAAGTCACATGGAATATTCCCAAGGACACATCATATGTTAGGCTATAAAACCAGTCTCAGCAAATTTTAAAAGATGAAAATAATATGAAAAATTATTGTCTAACCACAACAGAATGAAGCTAGAAATCAGTAAAAAAAAGAAAAAGAGAAAGAAACTTAGAAAATTCACAAATACATAGACATAAACAATGTACTCTTAAATAACCAAAAGGTTAATGGAGAAATCACTAGGGAGTGCAGAAAATACTTAGAGATGAATGAGAAATAAAACTTTTGGGATGCTGTACAGCAGTGCTCAGAGGGAAATTTAAAGCTGTAAATATACACATTAACAAAAAGAGAGAGATCTCAAATCAATAACTTGAGGAACTAGAAAAAGAAGACAAAACTAAACTCAAAGCCACTTAAGGAACAACATAATAAAGATAAGAGCGGAGGCAAATGAAATGGAGAATTAAAAAAGGAGAGAGAAACAGCAAATCAAAAATCCATTCTTTGAAAACATGAACAAAATCAGCAACCCTTGACATTGACTAAGGAAAAAAAGAGATATGATAAAAATCACCAAAATCAGAAAGGAAAGTACAGACTCGCTATTTTTGAACTTCCATATTATTCAAAGTCTAAGAAACATCCAAAGCCTAAAACAAAATCTCATGTTATATTTGTAAGGTCTGTGGACCCTAACTGATTTTCTAAAAGTGTGCTCAGCGATGTGATTCAAAATCTAATCCATACACCTAGTTGTCAGCTATGATATAAAAAGCTGGGAAAATTCCCTCTCACTTTAACATCAAGAAACAAGCAGGTAGTTTTTAAAACATAGCTTTTACTGAACCAAGCAGAGAGTGAGCTTCCGGGGCAACCTAAATCTAAGCAGAGACAAGACACAAGTACTGGCTCAGTTGTGTTAGCCTGAAAAAGAAGTAACCTCTATACATGTGAGTAAGAAGGAGTTAACTTAAACATTTTAACGAATTCTGAAGGCTGGATGAAACCACGTGAGAGTATAGAACTCATGGGAGCTGACGACATAAAGGGAGTTCAGATTCACTTGACGGTTCTTCCCCAATGACCTCACTAAATAGGAGCTCAGAGGAAAGACAGCGGGAGGCCAGAGAGAGCCCCTCTCTGTGGTACAGTCTGGGAGAGTCACACAAAGGTCATGGCAAGAAAGGCCTGGACACTTCTTTAGAAACAAAAGCCTAAAACCACTGAGAGAGAAACAGTGAAAACTCTAAATGCAGGACTTAAGTGAAAAACCACTGCAAAGGGGAACCATAAAAAAGAGCCTCTCTAACCTTAAAGGAGAAGTAGGAGACCATCCTGCACTTAGACCACTGATGATGTTTACCACTGGGGGAGGAACAGGATTGCAACAAAGTGCCACCTACAAGACACAGCCACACAGAACCTACCTAAAATTGATGAGGAATCGGAAAAAACAGAGAACACTTCCCACAGTCCACACCACTACTCCAGCAAGTAGAGAGTAACAAAAAACAGAGCTATCACTGCTGGTGGAAGACCAAAAGAACTAAGAGAGACCTACTTAAGTGACACAGCTAATGCTGAGTGGAGCAGGAGTATTGAAAAGGAGTCTCTGTAACACATTAATCCCAACTTTACACCCAAGGTAACTACCCAAAAGAGCTGAAACCAGCAGTGCTCTAAAGATGATCACAGCAACAACAAATCATAAACTCAGTTTACCTCCAAACACGACTGGCACAACTACACATATTAAAGACCTGGCAGAAGAGAAGGCACTTACATTTCCAGGCATAAATATTGTTTACCCCAGTCTCTTCTGTTCTACGGAGGAGGTTTCCTTATCAATCAATCAAAAATATATGACAAACAAAAAAGCAAGGGAAAAAATATCCCACTACCAAAAGACAAAGCAGATAACAAAACCAGGACAGAGAAGGTTCTAGTGCTGCAAATACAATTTTAAAATGAGAAGTAAACCTAAAAAACTAGTGGAAAGGGGGCAACATTCAACATAAAGAATTCCATCAGAGAGATGAAAAGTACATGAAAGAGTTAACAGAAGTGCTATATTTGCAAAAGGTAACAGACACAAAATCTGTCTTCATTATGTTCATCGATAGGCTCCATACAACCACAGAAAGAGTAAATGAAGATCCCTCAGCACACAATACATAACTAAAGACAAACATGAAAAACAGGAAGGAAACACAGAGCTTCCAAGAGTCATGAGACAATATCAACTAGTACAAAACACACATAAATGAAATCCAAGATGAAGAAAGGAAAAAGGAGAACAAATATTTGAAGAAATAATGGCTGAGAATTAAGACAGACAACAAAATACAGATCCCAGTAGCTCAGAGAATACTGAACAGAAGAAACATCCTGCCCCCACAAAAATTAAACCTAAAACAAACCTGTACATCATTTAAAATGCTGAAAACATGAAAAAGAACATCCTGAAAGTGGCCAGAAGGAAAAACATTACCTGAAAAGACATAAAGAGTCACAGCTAGTATCTAATAAAAACCATTGCACTGCAGAAGACAATAGAATGGCATTTTTGAAACAATGAAAGAAAAAGAATGTTAGGCCAAAGTTCTACACCCACTATATATCCCTCAAAAATAAAGGAGAAATTGGGGCTGGCCTGGTGGTACAAGCGATTAAGTGCATGTGCTTTGCTGCGGCGGCCAGGGGTTGGCCGGTTCAGATCCCAGGCATGCACTGATGCACCGCTTGTCAAGCCATGCTGTGGTGGAGTCCCATATAAAGTGCAGGAAAATGAGCATGGATGTTAGCCCAGGGCCAGTCTTCCTCTTCAAAAAGAGGAGGATTGGCAGATGTTAGTGCAGGGCTGATCTTCCTCACAAAAATAAAAACGAGTAATTAAAAATAAAAACCACTTCAAAATAAATGGTAGGAATTCATTGTCAATAGATCTATTTTATAGAAATGTAACAGGTAGTGTTCCAGGCAAAAATAATATGACATACAAATAAAACTTGGATCTACCAAAGACAAAGATTTTGCAAATTATTTAATAAATGTAAATCAGTTTTCTTCACTCTAAATGATAATTGACTACCTGAAACAATGAGTTTCAATATACTGACGCCAAGAGTATATGTACCTGTTATGTATGTGAGAGAGAAACTGATTGGATATTATTATAAGAACGCGTCAGTACTGCACGAACATTAGTTAACACAGCGCAATGAGTTAGATACGCACAATGTAAAACTGAGGGCAACCAGTAAAACAATGTTGAAAGGAGGAACAAATAATAAGCCAGTAGTAGATATAAGCCAGAATCATAAAAATAATCAAAAAGCAGGCAGAGGAGAACATGCCCCAAATATAACAATTACAAAACAATTATCAAAAGGGTAGATTTACTGTAATCTTAACAGTAATTACATAAATTAAAAGACAGAGGTAGTCAGGAAAAGATAAAAAATGAAGACCCAACTGGATTGTCAGTTGAAAAAATCACTTTCAATGTAAAGCCATAGATAGGTTCAAATAGAAGTTGGAGGAAGTGACATCAGCGATATGGTGGAATAGCAGGATTCCCATGTATCTCCCCTCAGCAAGAATAATCTGACAGCCATTGATGGGCCAAAGAGCCTTTGTGGGAGCTTTGAGATACAGGTAGGAGATAACGAAACCCCAAGTGGAGCCCAAGACTGAAGAGAGCCTATTTGGGAAGACATATCCAGCCCAGGTGACAGAATCACCAACCGAGATCCTGGCTATAGACCCAGAATCAGCCCCATAACCCTGTAGACTTGTTTGGCCTTAGACCTGCCATCAGCATCATCTGGCAAGGGACCTGGCAGAAGCCATTCCTGCCCAGGCCTCGGATACAGGATCACAGACTTCAGACCCAGCTGTTGATCCTGAAGCCCATGACTCAGCTCCAACCCTATAAGTCGCAAGTCCATTCCATCCAGGAACCAGGTGGGAGACACACTGTCCATGTTCCAGAGGTAAACCCACCAACCTCGTTCTGACTTCATATATTGAAGTGGCCCTGTAACCCAGCTACAGCACTAGAAGCCGGCCTGCCCACCCTGGAACCTGGAGACAGACACACCCATATGTACAAATGAGAGGCGGTCCAGCCAACACCAGTTCAACTTGAGATCCTAAAATAACCCTGTGACCCGAGCTCCAGCCTGACTCAGTTGTGTGCCAAAGGAGTCCTGCCTGCCAAAAACCCCAGGAGGAGACAAGCCCATCGGTGCACCCAGAGGAAGGCCTGCAGCCTCAGACTCACCTGTAGACCCTGAAGCAGCCCGGTGCCTTGGTTCTGGCCACTCTCAGCCACCAACCAAACCAAACCTGCCTGCCTACAGATCCCCCTAGTGAACTGTCCAGGGACTGAGATGGAGCCATACCCATCAACACACGTGCTAACAGAACTACCATCTACACCTCCTGAAGCAGACCCTTGTCCCAGAGTCAGAATATTGAGGTAGGTCCTGGACTGCTCACAGTCCCCACCCACCAAAGACCCTGGCAATAGGCCTGCCAACCACAAACCACACTGCAGGCCCAGCAGCAGCCAAGTGACTGGATACAACCCTGATAGACTGCAATTCAGAGGAAACTCCCTCAGCCCAGGGAGCCACAGGAGCCCATTACTGCCAAAACCAGTCTGCGAAGACTGGAAGAGGTGATAGCTCCTTCAAATGCACAAAACAAACACATGGCTACATGGATCATGAACAATCAGGCAAACATGACACTATCAAAGAAAACTGACAAAGCTCCAGTAAGTAACCCCAGAGCAATGAAGAGCTTTGAATTCACTGACAATTTAAAATAGTCATCTTCAAGAAGCCCAATGAGATGCAAAAGAACACAGACAACAAAATGAAATCAAGAAAACAGTGCATGAGCCAAACTAGAAGTGTAGTGAAGAAATACAAAAAAAGAGATCCTGGAGGAGGAGTTACAACAAGACCATGGAGGCATACGACATCCCTCCTTTCCTACCCCCATTAACAACTAAATGTCAGCACCTGTCCATGAACAAAAGTACCTCTGCAGGATGTGTGGGATCCAGCACCACATGCCAGCAAACCTGGAACAAGTCTTACCCACACACACATTGAGTAACCGTCAGACAGACCTCAGGAAGAGCAGGGGAACCAGCAGGAGCCTGTGAACCAGCTTCAGCCGCTCTCCACCAGTCTGGGAGCAACTGGGGAACACTGACGTTGGCATTCACCCAGAAATGAGAAAGCCTTTGTAGAAGTCCAGGCTTCCTAAGGAGAAGCTCCACCACCCCAGTGGGGCAGAAAAAAGAAAAACATGAGTTTGGATGCAATGAAGAAATGAAGTGGTAAAAGGAATTTTTCAGCATTGCCCCTCCACCCTACACAGAGAGCACAGCTGGGAGATAGAGTAAGCCAACGATTTCTACCATGGGGGAAAGGGAGACTGATGAGTGAGTTCCGGCTCTGCAGGACTCTGCTAAAGAAATCCATTTCTCTCCCACAGCAGCCAGAGTAGTAAGGCAGGACCTCCACTAGGGGAGGAAGAAGAAGATCAGAAGAGAGGCAGATAATATCAGAGGGCATTAAAGGAAGCTCATCAACTGCTGATGGCATTCTAGCCTCCAGCTGGAAGCTGTGCACCAGCCACTGGGAAAACCTCACACACAGATCCCCGCAACTGCCCCAGAGGCACCCCCAATGCTCCAAGTGCCAAATTCACACCTCCACATACTCTGAGGAACAGATCTTTGTGCATACTCCAGAGGACAGCATCAAGGGAACTCGAGTACAGAGGGAGCACACAGAGAAAACAAGCCAGGTCTGTGTGCAAGGGAGAATGCACAATCTTGAGCAGTCAGTGACACCTTTGGGGAAACAAAGTCAGGTTTCAGGTGGCAGGCCTGTTGCACTATATGGAGAGAAGACATGCCGCCTTAAGAATCTTTCCACAAGGGGGGCCAAGAAACATGAGAAGGCATATTTAACAATGCTGGAGAAAGCATCAGAACATACAGAAGGACCACAGAAAACCTCTCTCACCTGAATGCATCTAGCAAAGAGTGGAGGAGGTGACTGCTACTTCAAATGTGAGAACAGCAATACAAAACTCCAAGGACCATGAGGAATCAAGGAAACATGACATCACCAAAGATCACAAAAATCCATCAGTAACAACACATACACGTGGAATTCTGTGATTTACCTAATGAAGATTCAAAACCACTGATGTGAAGAAACTCAATGAGCTATGAGTAAACCAGAAAGACAATTCAACAACCTCAGGAAAATAATATATGAACAAATTGAGAATTCTAACAAAAAGATATAAATCACTAAAAAGAACCAACAAAATACAGGAACTGAAAAATTCAATGAAAGGAATGAAGCATGCAATAGAGAGTATCAACAACAGAACAGAGCAGACAGAAGAAAGCATCAGTGAGTTAGAGGACAAACACTTTGAAATAAGCCAGTCAGAGGAGAACAAAAAAAAAAGTATAAAAAAGTGTGAAGAAAGCCTGTGTGATCTTTGGAATGTCATTAAAGGAGCAGTATCAGAATCATAGGAGTCAAGAGGAGAAGAGGGCAGAAAAAATATTTTTAAAATAATGGAAACTATTTTCCATTCCCCCAAATTCCCAAAGCTGGGTAGAAACTTGGATATCCTAAGTGATTAAGCTAAAAGATCACCTCATTATTTCATTCAAAAACAATCCTCTACAAGACACATTATAATGACACTGTCAAAAATCAAAGAGGAAGAGAGAATCCCAAAACCACTAAAAGAAAGAAAAGATGGAAACTTACCAGGGAACTCCATTAGGCTTCAGTAGATTACTCAGGAGAAACCTTAAATGCCAGGGAAGGGTGGGATGATATATCAAAAAAGGCCCAAAAAAAGAAAACATGAAAATACACAAAACGGTGGTAAATGTAAAAGTACAGTCAGATTGAGAAAGCTCTAATTTTGTAATATGATGGTGTGTTAACCTCTTAACTATAATATGATGATTAACAGCAAGGAATAATAAAAATAACTATAGCTAATATATTTGGCGATGAATGCACAATAAGTAGGTAATTTATGACCAAAGAAACCATAAAGTGGGGGAAAGAGTAAAAGGTTCGAGTTTTTGTATTTGAACAAATTTAAGTAACAATCAACATAAAATGTACCATTACATCTATGAGATGTTTTATGTGATCCTCATGGTGACCACAAAGCAAAAACCCATCCTAGGTTCACACACAAAAATAGAAGAGAATAAGAGCATATCACCCTGGAAAATCACCAATCCACAAAGGTAGGCAGTAAGACAAAGAAATAAGCACACTGGGACTATAAAACAGCCAGAAGCAATTGCCAAGATGACATTAGTAAGTTACTATATAACAATATGACTCTACGTAGATGGATTGAATTCTTCAATCAAAAGTCACAATGGCAGAATGGATTTAAAAAATAAGGCCCAACTCTACACTGCCTACAAGAGTTGCAAATCAATTTAAGGACATAGGTGCAAAAGTGAGGGGAAGAAGAGATATTCCATGGAGTAGGAACTAAAAGAAAGAGGAGGTAGCCATATTTACACCAGATAATACAGATTAAGCAAAAATGGTGAGAAGAGACAAAGATCATCTTCATATACTAATAAAGGAGTCAACTCATCAAGAAGTTATGACAATGGTAAATACATACAGATTCAAGATCAGATTGCATCACATAAATATATTATGTAAATATTAATTGATCTGAAGGAAGCCATAGACAACTCTTCAAGAATAGTAGGCACTTCAATACCCACTTCTAGCAATGGATAAATCATGCAGGGAGAAAATCCACAAGGAATCTTGGACATGAACTATACTCAGAACAAATGGTCCTGAGAGAGCTATATTTTATATATATATATATATAAAATAGTCTATGAAACATAGATATATTTCTTAAATTATATGCTATGAGATACACATAACATATTTCACAGAATATATATTATATATGTTATACATATTTATATATTCCCTCCATCTGTGTGTTAATATTCCTTTCAAAAACACAGGAAATATTCTCCAGGATGATATGATAGGCTACAAAACAAGTCTTAGCAAAATAAGTATTGGTATTCTGAAATTGAGCAAATTTAGCAAATTTAGAAATACCAAGTATCTTTCTGACCACAATGGTATGAAACAAAATATAAATAAAAAGAGGAAAGCTTCTAAACTTACAAATATGTGTAAATTAACTACACATTCTTGAAAAAACAATGGGTCAAAGAAGAAATCAAAGAGGAAATTTAAAATTATCTCAAAACAACTCAATGAAGAAACACAACTTACTGAAACTTATGGAATGCTGAAAAAGTAGTTCATTTAATGATGTGGATAGTGATGAAGGCATATATGAAGAAAAGAGATCCTCACTGATAACTAACTTTACAGTTCGAGAACTATAAAAAAAGTAACAAACTAAGCCCAAGGTTAGAAGAAGGAAGAAATAACAAATATCAGAGTGAAGGTAAATAAAATAGAGACAAAAAGAATCAAAAACATCAATAACACTAAGAGCTGGTTTTTAAAAATATAAGAAAATTGACAAACCTTTGGCTAAATTACCAAAAAAAGAACATTTAAGTAAAACAATAAACAAAAGACGACACATTACAATAATACAATAGACATACATAAGATCAGAAGAGATGACTATGAACAATTATATACCAGCCAATTGGCTAAGCTAGAAAAAACAGATAAATTTCTAGAGATATAAAACCCACAAACTGAATCATGAACAAACAGAACATTTCAATAGAATAATAAGGAGATTGAATCAGTACTCAAAATTCTCAAATGAAATAAAACACAGGAGCAGATGATTTTGCTGGTAAATTCTACCAAACATTTAAAGAAAAATTAATACATATCCTTCTAAAACTCTTCCAAAATCTTGAAGAAACCACACTCAAACTCATTTTTAGAGTCTGCATTGCCCTGATACCTAAGTCAGATGAGAACATTACAAGAAAAGAAAATGGAGGGCAATATTCTTGAGGAATATATGTTCAAAAATTCTGTATAAAATCTAACAAACTGAATTCAGCAGCTCATTAAAAGTATCACTTGCCATGATGGTTGGATTCATCCTGGGGTTCAAGGATGGTTTGACACACAAGCGAAAAAATGTGATACATCACATTAATAGAAGGAAAGAAAAAAATTATATGATCATCTCAACAAATGCAGAAATGTGTTTCACAAAATTCAGCATCTGTTCATGATTAAAAATCTCAACAAATTAGGTATATAAGGAACATACCTCAACAGAAAAAGGCCATATTTGGCAAGCTCACAGCAATCATCATACTCCATGGCAAAAGTTTGAAACATTCCCCACCAAGATAAGGAAAAGACAAGGGTGTCAATTCTCACCACCTTGGTCAATACAGGACTGAAAATCCTAGTGAGAGCAATCAGAGAAGTAAAATAAGTAAAAGGGCATCCAAGTTAAGGAGAGAATTAAAATAGTCTTTATTTGCAGATGATAGGGTCTAATATATAGAAAATCCAACCTAGCTCAACCAAAAATTGTTAGAACTGATCAATAAATTAAGTAAATTGAAGAATACAAAATCAATTACAGAAAAGAGTTGTGTTACCATATGCTAACAATGAAATACTTAAAAAATAAGTAGAGGAAACATTCCCATTCACAATTAGCATCAAAGCCAATGAAAATGATTTGAATAAATTTAATCAAATAAGGGAAAGATGTGTACACTCAATACTAAAGACTTTTATGAAATTGAAAAGGACACAAATACCATGTAAAGATACCGTGTGTTCATGGATTGGAAGAACTATATTATTAAAATGTCCTTAGAACCCAAGCCATCTACACATTCAATGCAAGCCGTATCATGATTCCAGTGGCATATTTCCGAGAAACAGAAAAGACAATACCCAAAATTGTGTGGAACAAAAACAGAACCAGAAAAACCAAAGCTTTTCTGAGAAAAAAGAATTAGGTAATATGCCTCAAACATCCTGATTTCAAAGTCTACTACAAAGCTATAGTAATAAAAACACTATGGTACTGGCATAAAAATAGACACATAGACAAATGGAGCAGAATTGAGAACCCAGAAGTAAACCCTCACTTGATTGATTGTATGGTCAATCAGTATTTGACAAGGAATCCAAGAACACTCAAGGAGAAAGAAGAGTCTCAAAAAGGTCTTGGGAAAATAAGGTAACCACATAAGAAGAATGAAATTAGACCACTTTGTTACACCACTCACAAAAATGAGCTCAAAATGGATTAAAGACTTAAATGTGAGACCTGAAACTGTAAAATTCCTAGATGAAAATATACAGAAAACACTCCTTGCATTGGTCTTGGCAACAGTGTTTTTGATATAACATCAAAAGCACAGGAAACTAAGTAGAACATGAACAGGTGGGACTACATCAAACTAAAAAGCCTGTACACAACAATAAAAAAATCAAAAAAATGAAGAGCAACCTATGAAATGGGTAAAATGTTTGCAAATCATACATCTAATAAAGAGTTAATATCCAAAATATATAAATGAACTCATACAAATTAAAAGGAAAATAATGTACAATTCAATTTAAAAAATGAGCTGAAGAACTGAATAGGCCCTTTCCCCAGGAAGCCATCCAAATGGCCAAGAAGTACATGAAAAGATGCTCATCATCACTAATCATCACGGAATTGCAAATCAAAGCCACAGTAAGATATCACCTGTTGGGCACCTGTTGGAATGGCTACCATCAAAAAGACAAGAGATAACAAGTGGATGAGGCTGTGGAGAAAAAAGGGAACCTTTGTTCACTGTTACTGGGAATGTAAATTGGTACAGCCACTATGGAAAATAGTACAGAGGTTCCTCAAAGATTTAAAAAGAGAACTATTATAAGATCCAGCAATCCCACTTCTGGGTGTATATCCAAAGGGAATAAAAACAGGATCTGGAAGATATATCTGCACTCCAATGTTTACTGCAGAATTATTCAAAATAGCCAAGCTATAGAAACAACCTAAGTGTCCTTCAAGGGATGAATGAATAAAGATGCAGTCTACATATGCAATGGAACATTAGTTGGCCTTAACAAAGAAGCAAATCCTATCATTTGTGACGACACGTGTGAAACTTGAGGGCATGATGCTAAATGAGCTGCCTCAGACAGAGAAAGACAAATACTGTATGATATCACTTATATGTGGAATCGAGAAAAGGAAACTCATAGAAATAGAGTAGAATGGTGGTTACTAGGGGAAAGGGGAACTTGGAAGATCTTGGTCAAAGGGTACAACTTTTCTTGGGATCTAATTCACAGCATTGTGATTATACATTTTTGTGCCACATAATAACAGTTTGGTCAATGATGGACTGCATATACAACAGTGAACCCACAAGGTTAGTACCAAATAGCCTAGGTGTGTAGTAGGTTTTACCATGTTGGTTAGCGTAAGTACACTCCATTACGTTCTCACAATGGCGAAACTGCCAATGGACACGTTTCTCAGAACATATCTCTGTTGTTAAGTGACACATGACTGTAGTTAACAATACTGTCTATATAGCTGTTAACTACTGGATCTTAAATGTCTCACCACAAAAAAAAATAATTATGTGACACTATGGAGGTGTAGCTCATATTATAGCAGCAAACATACTCCAATGATAAGTGTATTAAATCAACATGTTGTACAGCTTAAACTTACACAATGTTATCAGTCAAACATATCTCAGTAAAATTACCAAAATCCTGGAGTTGAAGAATACAAAGACAGATCTGAAAAATTCAACAGAGAGCTTCAAAAGCAGACTCACTGAAGCAGAAGAAAGAATCTGTGACTAGAAGACAGGTCCTTTGAAATTATCCAGTCACAAGAGGAAGAAGGAGTGAAAAAATAGATGAAGAAAGCCTACCTGAATTATGAGAAATCCCCAAATAAACAAAATTTGCATCATGGAGTTGCAGAAGAAGAGAGAAAGGGGCAGAAAGCTCACATAAAGGAACAAAGGCTGAAAATTTCCCAAACCTTCAGAGAGATATGGGCATCCATGTACATGAAGGTCAAAGGACTTCAAACTACATCAACCCAAAGAAGAGTTCTTTGAGACACATTATAAACAAATGATCACAATTCAAGACAAAGAGAGAGGGATGTGACAGGTGTCAGCAAGATGGTAGAGCAGGAGATACTAAGCTTCATCCTCCCCCAAAACATAGTAATTAGACAGCTATCCACAAATGAAAATATCCCCAGAAGGATTCAAGGGTCCAACTGATGCCATACAGAAACACTGTAGAGCCAGAAAGGGAGAATAACCACACAGAAAGGAACAGTGTGGAGGCTGGCTTAGCTGAGAAGTCTAGCTGGGAACAAAGAAGAAGGGTGTGGGCTATCTCTATCAGACACATGGCAGTGTTATCACATTCTGTGGTGGCCTGCTGTGCAGAGGTCCCCAGCAGCCTTTGCCACTGAGGGCTTCAACAACACACACAGTACTGAGTGCTCCCAGCAACTTCCACAGTGGAGTGCTTTGCAGTGTTCATTAGTGTGGACCTCAATGGCCTACTCCAGAGAGGTCACTGGCAGCCTTGGCCTCTGAGGGAAACAACAGTGATTGGGATTAGAGACCCCCTGGTGAGGGAGATGCTACCGCACCCATGCCACAGGTAGCTGCTGCTATAGCACAGACACCCCTCCCAACCCCATGCACAACCCCATCCCAAAAGCCCCTGATGCTCCATGCACCCAAACTTCAGACCCTGGCTCCACAGCACTCCTGCAGTGTCTGGACTCCAGGTTCAGGCTCTGTGGCTGTTACATGTAAGCCCGGCTCCAAACACTCGCCTGCATCTGGTCTGTGGGCCCTCATCTCTCGGGCACTGGAGCAACCACTGTTTATGCTAATCTGTGTACCAGACCCCACAGCTGCCATCTCTATGCACCCACATGCACACTGGACCCCAGACCCGTGGACAGTGGCACAGTTGTGTCTCAGGCACTGGAGCTACCACCATCACACAACAGCAAGTGCCCGGGACCTGGGAGCCACTGTTGCTCCACAATGACCATGCTCCAGACCCCAGCACTGGCCTGTGGCCAGTCTTCCTCACAAAAAACAAATCAAAAAACACCCCACTAATGCAACCTACAAAAGAAGGCTTTCTTACGCTTTAAAAACACATATAGATTCAGAGTAAGAAGATGGTAAAAGATATTCCATACAAGTGGAAATCACACACTGCAGGAACAAATAATTTTCAATCACACAAAACAGACTTTAAGACAAAAATAGTAATAAGAGATGAAGAAGGTCAGTATATAATGATAAAGGGGTCAATTATTCAAAAGGATATAACAGTCTAACATATATATGTGCCCAATGCTGGAACATCTATATTTATTAAACAAACACTAAAATATCTGACAGGATACATAGACAACAAAATCACAATAATAGGAAACTTCAATACCCCATTTTCAACAATGGACAGATCATTCACACAGAAAACCAATAAGAAAAGATTGGTCTTGAACTATACATTAGAACAAAGGTCTAAGAAACACGTATAGAACATTCCACCCAACAGCAGCAGAATACGTATTCTTCTGGAGCACACATAACGGAGCCAAAATAGATGACATAGGTCATGACAAAACAAGTCTTAGCAAATTTAAGAAGACTGAAATCTTTTCTGACCAAAATGGTATGGAACTAGAAGTCAACAACAGGAAGAAAGTTGGAAAATTCAAAATATGTGGAATTAAGCAACACACTCCTGAACAACCAAGGGTCCAAGAGGAAAATAAATTAAAGTCAAAACTATATCTAGAGAAAACCAAAAACAGAAACTATGTACCAATCTGATGCACTTTATACCTCAAGGAATTAGAATGAGAAGAAAAACTGGGACTAAAGGTAGCAGAAGTAAGGAGATAACAAAGATCAGAGCAGAAATAAAGAGACACCAGAAAAAAATGTAGGCGATATGAATGCATCTAAGAGGTGGCATTGAAAATACAAACAAAACTGACAACTTTTAGTTAGAATAAGAAAAAGACAGAAGACTCAAATAAAATCAAAAATGAAAAAGTAGACAATACAGTGATACCATAGAAATACAAATGATAATAAGAAAAAAATATAGGCCAACAAACTGGATAACCTAGAGAAATGGATATTCCTAGAAACATAAATCCTATTTAGATTGAGTCATGAAGAAATAGGAAATAAGGGCAGTGTAATAAAGAGTAAGAAGATTACATTACTAATCCAAAATTTCCCAACAGAGAAAAGTCCAGGACATATGGGCTTCACCAGTGAAACTAAAAAATATTTAATGAAAATTGAACACCACCCTTCTCTGACTCTTCCAAAAACTTAAATGAAAGGGAACACTCCCAAACACATTCTATGAGGCCATCGTTATCCTGATACCAAAGCCAGATAGGATACTAACAAAAAAGGAGAAAATGACAGGTCAAAACTTCTGAAAAGCATATATGCAAAAAAATCAACAAAAGATTAGGTACTGAAAGTCAATAGCACAGTAAAAGGATCATAAACCATGATCTAGTGGGAAGTATCACTGGATACATGAATGATTCAACAGAAGCTATCAATAAATGTGATACACCCCATGAATAGAATGACAAATAAAATTCATATGATCAGATGCAGAATAAATGCAGAAAACACACTGGACAAAATTCAATATCCATTCATGATTAAAACTCTCAACAAAGTGGATATGGAAGAAACATAATGCAACACAATAGAAAGCCATTATTGACAAGCCCATAGCAACAAAATACTCAGTGGTGAAAGGTGACAGCTTTTACACTGTGATCACAAATATGTGAGGGTGCCCACTCTCACCACTCCTACTCAACACAATACTGAAGTCCTAGCCAGACCAAGGAGGTAAGAAAAAAAAAGCCATCCAGATGGGAAAGGAAGAAGTAAAACTGTCCCTAATTGAAGATGATATAATCTTATATACAGACAACCCTGATGCTTCCAAAAAAGTATTAGAACTAATCAACAAATCTTGTAAAGCTCCAGAATTCAAAATCATTATCCAAAAATCAATTGCAATGATATACACTAACAACAAAATAACTGAAAAAGAAATAAGGAAACAAGCCCATTCAAAATACTATCAAGAAATAAAATATGTAGAAATAAATTTAATCAAGGAGGTGAAAAGTCTGTACACTGAAAGCTACAACATGTAATGAAAGAAAGTGAAGACACAAATACACCTGAAGATAGTCCATGTTCACAGGTCAAAGAAAATAGGTAAGATGCCCATCCTACCCAAAGTCATCTAGAGAGTCAATATGATGTCTATTTCACAGTAGTAGAAGAAAACATTCAAAAATGTGTGTGGAACCACAGAAGACCCCCAAATAGCCAAAGCAATCCTGAGAAAGCATGATACATCAAAAGACACCACATGTCTGATTTCAAACTCTACTACAAAGCAACAGTGATGAAAACATATGGTGCTGGCATAAAAACAGACACAGAGACCAAAGGAACAGATCTGAGAGACCAGAAATAAACCCTGGATATATGGTAACTAATATTGACAATGGAGCCAACAATACTCCATGGGGGTAAGGACAGTCTCTTCAATAAATGGTGCTGGGAAAACATCATAACCACATGCAGAGGAATGAAGCTGGGCTCCTATTTTACACCACTCACAAGAAATGAACTCAAAATGGATTAAAGCCTTAAACATTACACTTGAAGCCATAGAGCTCCTATGAGACAAGACAGAAACAAATCACTTTGACAGTGGTCTTGACAATGGTTACTTAGATATGACACCAAAGTCACAAGCAACAAAAGCAAAAATCTCAACAAGTGGGACTGCATCAAACTAAAAAGCTTCTGCAGAGCAAGTGACATTCAACAAAACAAAAAGGCAACCTATGAAATGGGAGAAAATATTTGCAAATCATATATCTGATATGGGGTTAATATCCAAAATATAGAGAGAACTTGTCAAACTAATAGCAACAAAAATAACTCCAATTAAAATACGGGCAAAGGACCCGAACATACCTGTTTCCAAAGAAGACATACAAATGGCCAACAAGTACAAGAAAAGATGTTCAACATCACTAATTAACAGGTAAGTGCAAATAAAAACCACAAGGAGATATCACCTCACACCTGCTAGAATGGCTCTCATGTTAAAGGCAAGAGCTAGGAAGTGATTAACAGGATGTGTAGATGGAGAACCCTCGTGCACTGTCAGTGAGAATGGAAATTGGCACAGCCACTGTGGAAAACATTATGGAGGTTTTCAAAAAAATAAAAACAAAACTACTATATGATCCAGCATCTCACTTCTGGGTATACATCCAAAGGAAAAGAAAACAGGAGTTCAAAGAGGTACATTCACACCCACGTTCATTTCAGCATTATTCACAGTGGCAAAGAGATGAAAACCACATCAAGGATGCCTCTTCTTTGATATATTTATTAGATGAATGTATATTATGTAATATACACTATATTAGATGTAGTAGAATAATGACCTTGAGTCCTTAATGCTAAGTGAGATAATTCAGACAGAGTAAGACAACTCCTGTAGGATATCACTTACAAGTGGACATTTAGGAAGCCAAACTCAGAAACAAAGTGTAGAATAGTGGTTACCAGGGTTGGGCTGAGGGAAAGGAGAGATTTTGATCAAAGTTTCCAAACTTCTAGTTATTTAGTGAATAAGTCTAGGGTTCTAATGTAGAGCATGTGAGTATGGATAACAATACTGTGTTATATATGTGACAGTTGCTGAGAGAGAAGATCTTAAAACTCTCACAAGAAAGAAATGGTAGTTATGTGACATGATGGAGGTGTTAGCTATGCTTAGGTTATAATCATTTTGCAATGTATTAGTGTATCAAATAAATATTTTATACACCTTAACCTACACAATGATATATGTCAATTATATTTCAATACATTTGAAAAGAAAAAAAAAGCTGCCAAACAAGAATACCTTACCCACCAATGCCATCCTTCAAAAAAGGAGAGAGAAAAATGCCCCCACACAAACAAAGCTGAGGGATTTTGTTACCACTACACCTGCCCTACAACAATGATAAAGGGAGTTCTTGAGGCTGATGTAGAAAGAGGGTAATTAGTAACAAGAAAAATTATGAAAGTATAAATTCACTGATAAATGTAAGAATATAATTGAGTTCAGACTAGCCAAATACTATAATGGTGGTGCGTAAATCACTTTATGATAACATCAAAAGACAAAAGTCTTAAATATAACTATAACCCCAATGATTTACCGATGAATATAAGACATAAAACTCTGTGAATTGTGACAACAAACACATAAAATGCATGTCGGGGGGAGACATATTCTTTGTATGCAAATACAATTAATTTGTCAATGGCCAAAATAGACTGTTTTATCTGTAATATGTATAGCACAAAGCAAAAACCTACAGCAGTTACACAAAATATAAAGAGACAGGAATCAATGCAAACAACTACAAAAATCATCAATTCCCCAAAAAGAGAGGAAGACAGGAACAAAGGAATTACAAAACATTCAGAAATCAATTACAAAGATGGCAACAGTAAGCCCTTACCTATCAATTATTTCTTTCAATGTAAATTGATTAATTTCTCCTAGCAAAGGTCAAAATCACATAAATTGATATAAAGAAAACAAGACCTAACTCTATCCTGCTATAAAAACTCATTTCAGTTTTAAGCACAAACACACAGACTTAAAGCAAAGGGATGAAACAAGAATATTCCTCACTAATGGTAAGCAAAATAGAGCAGGGATGGTTATTTACAAAAGAAAACCTATATACCTCAAGTAAAAAACTGCAAAAAGAGACAAGAAGGTCATTGCACAATGCTAATATGGCCAATAAATACATCAAAGGGATAAGACAAATACAAATACATATTCACCCCAGGACTTAAATATATTAAAATATATACATTATTGTTGGCAATTTGTATGTCTTCATTGGAAACAAGTCTGTTCGGGTCCTTTGCTTGTATGTTAATTGGAATTATTTTGGTTGCTATTAGTTTGATGAATTTTCTTTATGTTTTGGATATTAACCCCCTATAAGATATTATACATAAAATATATTAAAATATATTAAATATATTAAAAATATTAACATACATGATGGCAGAAATAGAATACAATGTCACAGTACCAGGGAACTTCAATACCTCAATTTCAACAGTGCATACATCATCCAGAAAAATCATCAACAATGAAATATTGTCCTAGACATACACTTAGACCAACAGAACCGAACAGACATACACACATTTTATCCCACAGCAGGAGACTACACATCCTTCTCAAGTGCACAGGGGACATTCTTCAGGACAGATCATATGTTCAGTCACAGAAACAAGTCTTAAAAAATTTAAAAAGTTTTAAATCATATCAAGCAGTTTTTCCCAAACAATGGTACTAAACAAGAAATGATTAATAGGAAGAAAGCTCTCAATTTCGCAAACTGGAGGAAATGAACACACTCCTGAAGACCAAAAGTCAAAAACAGAAATGAAGGAACACTGAGACAGATGAAAATGGAAACACAACATATTAAAACTTATGGGTTGGATCAAGAGCAGTTCTAACAGGGAAGTCTAAAGCTATAACGATTTACAATAACTAAGTGGGACTGATGTCAGCAAAACAGTTGCACAAATTTCTAGCACTTGTTTACTCCCAGAAACATCAATTTGAACAACTATCTGCACATGAAATACCTTCACAAGAGCAAGGATTCTAGCCCCTGGGTGAAGCACAGAAACATGAAGGTGCATTACAGGAGGGTAGAAAAACATGGATTCACACTAAGCCCAGGTAGCCCAGCACAGAGAGAGAAACCCCCTCCAAGGGGAGAAGGAGAGTGAAGTGAGCCTTCTTTTCACTGTGAACCACAGAGTCAGCACACTCCAGCATCATGCCAACCCCCATGGCCCTTGGTGGCTCCCTGGAGGCTCCCACAGATGCAGGCCCCCAGCTTACCTGGGCACCTGCCAACCATGGCAGACCCAGCATGTTCCCATGGCCCAGGCATCTCCCAGGGACCCCAGTCCCACCATGAACCCCGACCAGCCACCCTGGACTCACACACCAGGCCCATTCCACTGGTCTGGGGCACCTGGTTGGATCCTGACCTCATAGGATACCAACCTGTGCATGCAAACCCAGATCCGAGGCCCGTCGACAGAGACTCAAGCAACAGGCCCTCCCCAGTGAACCAGGCTCCAGGATCACCCTGACAGATCGAGCACCAGGCTGGTCCAAGGGTACCCAAACAGCAGGCCTGACCACCTGCTGACTCAGGAACCTGACCTGCCCACCCAAGGATTCAGACAGAAAGCCTGCCCAAGGACACTACAAGACAGCCCACCCAAGATCTCTGGATGGGATGACTGCTGAAGAGATTTGCCTGCCAAACCAGTCCAGAAAACTGGAAGAGGAGCCTACTTCTTCAGTCATGAAACACCAACACAGGCCACAAGGCTCATGAAAAATCACGGAAACACCACATAACCAAAGGAAACTAATAAAACTCCAATGGCTGGCCTTAAAAAATGGAGATCTATGAAATGTCTGAAAAAAAATGAGAATAATCCTCTTAAAGATTCAGTGAACTATGAGGAAACAGAGGAAGACAACTGTATGAAATTAGGAAAATAATGAACAAAATGAAGGATACTAAGGAGCTCACATAAGGCATCAGCATATTTCTGAGAAAAAACCTTGCAGGCCAGGAGGGAGTAGGATGACATCTTCAAAGTATTGAAAGAAAAAGACTGCCAACCAAGAGTACCTAACTGGACAAAACTGTCCTTCAGAAATGGGAGAGAGAGTAAGACTTTTCCAAACAAAAGCTGAGGGAGTTCATCACCACTAGACTTGCCGCACAAGAAAAGCTGAAAGGCATTTTTCAAGCTGAAATGATAGAACACTAGTTAGTAACATGAACGCATATGAACATATAAAACTGTCTTGACATGAGTATAGCCATGTTTGGCTGTTCCATGGACCTACAGCCACCAGAACACAAAAAAATATAAAGTGGCTTTCTATGTACTGGGAACTGGCCCTTCTCCCGGGGACTGGCCCTTCTCCCACAGAGATAGTTGCAATTTATAAGATTACAAGACTCTTTGGGTGTCATAGCCTGGGACACACTGGTCGTCTGTGCTGGGCTGGGATGATAGCCAGGGGGCTCAATACACGTACACAACTGATAGCCATTTGTGCATGAGAACACCAAATGCTTACTCTGCAAACTCTGCAAATTCTTACTCTGGAGATTACTGATGCTATATAAACTACTGGAAACTGAGGCCTGAGGAGAGTCTCGCCTGGGGGGTGGACGCCTTTCCCAGGACCACTGTTGATCAGAACTGTCACCTAGCTGTGTCAATTGAAGGGACTCTCCCCGGTGTAAGGGTGTGGATCTGATGTAAGTACCCGATCTGATGTTTCTCTCTCAGTCAATCTGATGTGTCTCTTTTCCATGGACCTGATCTCATTTCCCTTTGGTGGGGTTGATATTTCCCTTTTCGGCCAATCTGATGTTTCCTCTTTTCATTGACATATTCGGATCTGTTTGCTGACTTTGCTTTACCCTTTCCTATATAATAAAGTATATATTAGTCCATTTGTTTCGGTTGGAAAGTTTCTTTCTGTCTCCCATCGAATCCACTGAACCTCTCAAAACAAAAACATACTGTTAAAGGTAAGGATATGATCTAATTCAGAATACTCCAATACTGTAATATGGTGGTATCCTAGTCCCTGAATTCTAGATAAAGGTCTAAGGACAAAAGTATGAAAAATAACTATAGCTACAATCATAGTTAAAAGATATACATATAAAATGAGGTGAATTATGAAATCAAACACATAAAATACAAAGGAGGGAGTAAAATGTAGTGTATATGCATGCAATCAAATTTAGGGTGTTATCAGCTTAAAATAAACTGTTGTATCAATGTTTATGTAAGCCTCATGGTAACCACAATGCAAAAACCTACACTAGATACACAAAGACTAAAGAGAAGGGAATAAAAGCATACCAATACCAAAAATCTTAAATTCAAAAAGGAAGAGAGGAAAGGAGGAAGAAGGGAAAAAAGGAATTACAAAGCAGCCAGAAAACAATTAAGAAAATGGCAAGCATAAGTTCATGCCTACCAATAATTACTTTATGTAAATGGGTTAATGCTCTAAACAAAAGGCATTGAGTGGCTAAACGAATTTTAAATACAGCATCAACTATTAACTACCTACAAAAGATTCACTTCAGCTTTAAGGACACAAATAGATTGATAAGATGGAAAGGGATATTCCACGCAAATGGAAACTAAAGGACTGCAGGAGTAGCTATAATTATATCAGACAAAACAGACCTTAAGGCAAAACTATCATGAGCGATAGAGAAGGTCATTAAATAATGATAAAGGAATCAACTATTCAAGAAGATATAACAATTTTAAACGTGTATGCACCCAACATGGGAGGCCCTATGCATATTAAGCAAATACTAAATAATCTGAGGGAGAAATAGACAAGAACATAATAATAGTAAGTAGTAGACTTCAGTAACCCATTTTCAACAATGGATAGATCATCCAGACAAAAAATCAATAAGAAAAACTGACTGTGAACTATACCTCAGACCATACATACACAGAACATTCAACCAAACGGCAGCGGAATACACACTCTTTTCAAGAGCATTTGGCAAGAGAGATCATATGCTGGTCACAAAAAAGCCTTAGCAAACGTAGGAAGATTGAACTCATACCAACTTTTTACAAATCACAATGGTATGAAGCAAGATATCAATAACAGGAGTAAAACTTTAGAACAGTCACAAATATGTGGGAATTAAACAACAAAATCCTGAACAAGCAAAGGCTTAAAGAAGAATTCAAAGGGAAATAAAAATAAACATTTTGAAACAAACAAAATTGGAAACACAACATATTAAAATTTGACGCAGCCAAAGCAGTTCTAAAACAACGGTTTATAGTGATAAATGCCTACAATAAGAGAAAAGAAAGATCACAAATAAACAATTAACCCTTACATCCCACAAATGTAGAAAAAGAACAAACTAAGTACTATGTCACCAGAAGGTAGGAGATAACAAATATCAGAGCAGAAATACCTGAAATAGCGAAGAGAAAAACACTAGAAAAGATCAAAGAAATTAAGAGCAGGTATTTAGAAAAGAAGAAAAATGACAACCTTTAGCTAGATCAATTAGGAAAAAAGGAGTAGACTAAAATAAATGGGATTAAAATGAAAGCATAGATATTACAAATGACACCACAGTGATGCAAATGATCACAAGGGAGTACTCTGAACAATTATACAGCAACAAACTAAATAAACAAAATAAATGGATAAATTCCTTAAAATATACAACATGCAGAATCATGGAGAAATATAAAATTGAATAGACCAATGATGAGGAAGGAGATTTAACTAGTAATCCAATCTTCCCCCCAAAAAAGCCTAAAATCACATGGTTTTCGAGATCAATTATGTCAAACTTTCAAAGAAAAATTAATGCCAATCCTTCTCAAAACTACCAAAAAATTAAAGAGGGAACACTCCCATTCTCTTTTCCTAATACCAGTATCACCCTGACAGCAAAGCCAATAAAAACTACAGGCCAACATCCCTGCTGAATGTAGATGCAAAACCTCAACAAAATACTAGCAAGCTGAATTTGCCAGCACATAAAAAGGTCATACATCACAAGCAAGGGCGATTAAGCCCTGGATTGCAAGAATGGCTCAACATACAGAAATCAATAATGTGAAACACTACATTAGTAAGTGAAAAATAAAAATCATATTATGACAATTGATGCAGTAAATTTTTAACACTATTCAACATCCTTTCATGATAAACACTCTTGAGAATTTGGGTATAGAGAAAACCCACCTCTACATTAGAAAGCTCATAAGTAGTAAAGCCACAGCTAACATCAAACTCAACGGGGAAAGGTTGAAGCTTTCCTGCTAACAGCAGGTACAACACAAGGAGGCAAACTCTTGTGACTCCTACTCAAAATAACACTGGCCACAGCAATTAGGCAAGAAAAATATATAAAAGTCATCAAAATGGGAAAGAACAAATAAAACTGTCACAGTTTATGAATGACATCAGATATATATATTTAGAAAACACTAATGGATCTACCAAAAACTAATAAAACTAAAAAATGATTGCAGGAATGCGTCAGGATATAAAATCAACATATAAAAGTTAATTGCATTTCTATACACAAACAATAAAACAAGAAATAAAGAAAACAATCCTATTAACAACTGCATCAAAATTATACAATACTTATGAATACAGTTAATGACAGAGGTGAAAGTTCTGTGTGATGAAAATTTAAAGACATGGAGGGAAAAAATTGAATGAGGCAAAAATAAATGGAAAGATAAATCATTTTCATAGATAAAAAGAATCAATATTGTTAAAATGTCCATACTACCCAAAAGCCATCTACAGATCCAATGCAATTCCCATCAAACATTCCACTGCAGGTTTCACAGGAATAGAAAAAAGAATACAAAATTTTTATGGACCACAAAAGACCCTGAGAAGTCAGAGTAATCCTGAAAGAAAGAATAAATCTGATGATTTAAGTGAATTCAGTACAACTCCCCCATCTCTACAAGAAATGCTACAGGGAGTCCTTCAGGTTGAAATGAAAGTGCACTAGACAGCAACACAAAGCCATGTGAAAATATAAAGAGCCCTGGTAAAGCTGATTACATGGACAAAAATGGTAACCTCTGCAACTGGAATTAGGGTGCATAAATTCACTTACATGTGAATAAAATTTAAATGGAAAAGCATTATAAACAACTGTACATCCACATTAATTGGTACAAAATATATAAATATGAAATTAATAAGTGGGAGGGTGGAACCGTAGAATGATAGAGTTTTGCTTATGAATAAAGTATCCATAAGTTTAAATTAGCAAATGTTATAATTTTAAAATATTTTATGTAACTGTAACCAGTTGGTTGTTCTGTAGAAAATATCTACAGAATATACTACAAAGGAAGTGAGCAAGAATCAAAGCATGTTACTACAATAAATCAATAAAACACAAAGGAGAGCAATAAGAAAAAAGAGGGACAAAAAAGCTACAATTAATACAGAAAAAAATTAACAAAATGGCAATAAGCCTCCTCTATCAATATTACTTTAAACGTAAATGGATTACACTCCCTAATTAAAAGACAGACTGACTGACTAGACAAAAAACAGGATCCAACAATATGCTGTTCAAGAGAGGCACTGTAAGGACACATACAGGCTGAAAGGAAGGGAAATAACTTCCCATGCAAATAATAAACAGAAGAGAGCAGAGGCAGCTGTACCCATATCAGGCACAGTACACTTAAATCAGACATGTTATAACAGACAAAGGACGGCAATATATAATCATTATAAGGAAATTATCCATGAAGATATAACAGTTATAAATACTTATGCATCAGACATCACAGGACTAAAGATATGAAGCAAACTTTGACAAGACTGAGAGGAGAAATGCACAGCAACACAAGAACAGCAGGAAACTCCATTACAACACTTTCAATAATGGATAAAACAACCTGTGACAGAGGCGCTCTAATTGACCAAACTGTAGACAGGATCCTCCAAGGCATTTCTCAACTAGGCCCCATCCTTGGACTTTATCCCCAAGAGACCAACTGTAGCAAGAATTCTGCTGAGTCAGTTTAGTGAGAACCCTCCACCTTTGGGATCTGACCACCCTCAATCTCTAATCAAATTGCTCCCCCCACAATCCCTCAGGTGACACCTGATCACTCTGGCCTGCCTTCAGCAAGAATCTTGTTAGGTTGTTTTAGCAAGACTCCATCAGTACTCCTGATATTTCCTTTGAGTAGTTTTCTGTCCACTGATTCCCCCCTCAACCTACTCCTTGGAAATAAATCCCCACCTGCTCTTGTTGTATTTGGAATTGATTCTAATTCTATACTGTTGTCTCTTTTCCTCTACTGCAATATTTCCTGAATGAAATCTGCATTTACCAGTGTACTCACTGTCCAGCTCTTGTTTTCTCTGACACCAGACAGAATAATAAGGAAATACATGATCTGAACAACACTATAGACAAGTTGAACTAACAGACATATACAGAACACTCCATCCAAAAACAGAAAAATTTTCTTTCTTCTCAAGTGCACTATGACATTCTCCCATAGGTTAACACTACATGTTAGAAAACAAAATAAAGCTTAATGTACTTTAATGATTAAACATTACAAAATATCTTTCAAATCGCAATGGAATGAAATAAGAAATAAATAGCAGAAAGGAAACTGGAAAATCTATAAATATGTGGAAATTCAACAACATGCTCTTAAAGATCCAATGGGTCCAAGAGGAAGTCACAGAAACAGGAGAAAATACATCAAGACAAAAGACAACAAGACAACATGCCAAAATGTATGGAAAGCTACAAAAGTATGCTAAACTGGAGGTTTAGAGGTATAAAAGTGTACATATAGAAAAGACAAAGGTCTCACATCACCAGCCGAATTTTACCCCACAGTTGTAAAAAAAAATAAACTAAACCCAAAGGAGGGAAAGTAAGAAAATAATTTAAAATATAGCATAGAGGGGCCGGCCCCACAATATAGTGGATAAGTTCATGTACTCCACTTTAGTGCCAAGGGTTTGCTGGTTCAGCTCTTAGGTGCAGACCTATAACAGTCATCAGCCATGGTATGGTGGCAACTCTCATCCAAAATGGAGGATGACAGCTCAAGAATAATCTTACTCAAGCAAAAAAAGAGGGGGATTGGCAGTGGATATTAGCTCAGGGCCTGTCTTCCTCAGCAAAAAGAGGAGGATTGGCATCAGATGTTAGCTCAGGGCTAACCTTGCTCACACACACACAAAATTTAAAGCTGAAAATAAATGCACTAATTAGTAGAGGAAACATTTGAAAGTATATATCTCATTGGTAAAGATAATATATAATAACTGGCAGAAGGATCACTTACACATCTATTATGAAGGTTAAAAGCAAAACACAGAGAAAATTACTACAACTATATAATTAGCTAATGGATACACATAATAAAAAGACATAGAATGTGACATCAAAAACATAAATGGGGGGGCAGCCCAGTGGAATAGCAGTTGAGTTTGCGCATTCTGCTTCAGCAGTCTGGATTATGCATGTTGGGAACCCAGGTGTGGACCTATGCACCGCTTATCAAGCCATGCTGTGCTGGTGTCCCATATAGAGAGTGGGGTAAGATGGGCAGGGATGTTAGCCCATGGCCAATATTCCTCAGCAAAAAAGGGGAGGATTTGCAACAGATATTAGCTCAGGGCTTGTCTTCCTCAAAAAAAAAATCAACATGGGAAGGGTAAAA
The DNA here is from genome assembly GCF_057802395.1 of Ceratotherium simum simum. Classification (NCBI taxonomy): domain Eukaryota; kingdom Metazoa; phylum Chordata; class Mammalia; order Perissodactyla; family Rhinocerotidae; genus Ceratotherium; species Ceratotherium simum. The sequence continues at coordinate 12,412,969 of NC_141941.1, forward strand.
ATGTAGACAGTTAGAATGCATTCAAACTTAAGTAGCTATCAATTAAAATACACTGTTATAAGTTCTTATAGGTAAGCTTAATGGCAACCAAAAGCAAAAACATATATTAGATATACAGTGATAAAGAGAAAAAAGCTAAAGATACTACTCAAGTAAGTCATCAAACCACGAAGGAAGAGAGCAATAGAAGAGGAATAGAAGGGAGGAACTACAAACAAACCACAAAACAATGAACAAGTGGAAATAAGTGCATGCCTACTAATAAACACTGTACATGGAAATGGAGTAAATTCTCCAATCAACATGTACAGAGTGACTGAATGGATTATAAAACAAGACCCAGCTATTTGCTGGTACTAGAGACTCACTTCATATGCTCATATATAAGCACACACAGACTGAAACTGAGGAGATGAAAAAAGACGTTTCATGCAGATGGAAACCGAAAGAAATCCGAGGAAGCTAGACTTACATAAAAGAAAACAGACTTTAAAAAAGACTGTACTAGGAGACAAAGAACGACATTCTGTAATGATAAAGGGGTCAATCCAACGAGGATGTAACACATCTAAACATTATTCATCAAAGAAAGGAGCACCTGCATACATAAAGCAAAAATTAACAGACCTAAAGGGAGAATTAGTGGTAGGGGACTGAATACCCCACTTTCATCAATGTATAGTTTATCCAGACTTAACATCAGTGAGAAAACATCTGCCGGAGATGACACATTACACAAGACAGACGTTACAGATATATACAGAACACTCCCTCCAGAGGCAACAGAATACACATCCTTCTCAAGTGCACAGAAACTTTCTGCTCAAAAAGAGCATATGTTAGGCCACAAAACAAGTCAATAAATTTAAGAGACTGAAATGACATAAAGTATCTTTTCTGATCAGAATGGCATGAAACTAGAAATCAATTACAAGAAGAAAACTGGAGAGTTCATAAATATGTGAACATTAAAATACATGATTATGAACAACAATGTGTCAAAGAAGATACGAAAACAGAAGGAAAAAATGCCTTGAGACAGATGGAAATACAACATAGCAAAACTTATGGGATGCAGTAAAGTCAGTTCTAAGAAGGAAGTTGTAGCAATAAATAGCTACCTCAAGAAATAAGAAGAAATCTCAAATGGTAACAACCTAAGTTTTCACCAAAGGATTTAGGAATGGAAGAACAAATGAAACTAAAACTTAATAGAACGAAGAAAATAAAGATGAGCATGAAAGTAATTCAACAATAGAATAAGAAATTACAAGAGATAAATAAAACTAAGATCTGGTTCTTTGGGGAAAAAACTGACAAACTTTAGCTAGATTAACAATAAAAAAGAGTGACGGCTCAAATGATAAAATCAAATGACAGAGGAAGCATTTTAACTCATACCACAGAAATACAAAGAATCATAAGAGACTACTATGAACAATTATAGACCTACACATTTAACAACTTAGAAGAAATGAATAAATTCCTAGAAACATACAACTCACCAAGACTGAAACATGGAGAAATAGAAACTGTGAACAGACCAATTACAGGAAGAAGATTGAATCACTAATCAAAAAGCTCCCAACAAACAAAAGTCCAGGACAAAGAGGGCTTCATGCGTGAATTCTACCAAACATTTAAAGAATGATTAATCCCAATCCTTCTCAAAGTTTCCCCAAAATTAGCAGATAAGAGAACAAATTTTGTATAGAGGGAATATACCTCAACACACTAAAGGCCACATATGACAAGCCTACAGCTAACATCATACTGAACAGTTAAAAGCTGAAAGCTTTTCCTCTAGGCTCAAGAACAAGACAAGGATTTCCACTCACACTACATTTATTCAACATAGTATTGGAAGTCCCAGCCAGAACAAGGAGGCAAGTAAAAGAAAGAAATGCTACCCAAATCATAAAGGAAGAAGTAAAAGTGTCACTATCTGCAGTTGACAAAATATATATATTTATATAGAAATCCCTAAAGACTGCATCAAAAACTACTGCTACTAAAAAGCAAATTCAGTATAGTGACAGATACAAAATCATTCTACAAAAATCTGTTGTATTTCTATACACTGCAAAGCAAACTACCAGACAAAGAAATTAGGAAAACAATCGCATTTATAATTTCATCAAAAAGAATAGAATACCTAAAAATAAATTTAACCACGGAAGTGAAAGACCTGTACACTGAAAACTGTTAAGACATTGATGAAAGAAATTGAAGACACAAACACATGGAGAGATATTCTATGCTTATAGATTGGAAGAATTAATACCATTAAAATGTCCATACTACCCAAAGCAATCTACAGATTCAATGCAATCCCTACACATTCCAATGACATTTTTCACAAAAATGAATAAACCTTCCTAAAATTTGTATGGAACCACAAATGACCTGAAAGAGGCAAAGCAAATTTGATAAAGAAGAACAAAGCTGGAGGCATCACACTCCCTAATTTCAAACGATATTACAAAGCTATAATAATCAAAACAGTATGGTATTGGCATAAACACAGACACATACATCAATGGAATAGAATAGTCCAGAAACAACATTTCAGTATAGGCCCAGAAATGGGAGCCCAGAAAAATCCCACACATATATACTCCATTAATTTATGACAAAAGTGCCAAGAATATACAATAGGGAAAGAACAGTCTCTTCAATAAATGGTGTCGGGAAAACCTGACAAATTGTGAAACAATGAAACCAGACCACTGTCTGACACCACACACAAAAATCAACTCAAAATAGATTAAAGACTTGAACATAAGGCCTGATGCAATAAAACTCCTAGAAGCACACAGAGTCAGTAAGCACCAAGACATTTATGCTAATATTAGCATTGGACATCAGAAGCTAAGGCAACCATAAAAAATAAACCAGCAGGGCTATGGCAAACTAAAAAGTTCTGCACTGTGAGGAACCCATCAACAAAACAAACAGGCAACCCCCTGATTGGCTGAAAATATTTGTAAATCATATGTCTGATAAGAGGTAAACATTCAAAACATATAAAGAACTCATACAGCTCAATAGCAAAAAACAAATCTCATTAAAAAATGGGCAGGGGATTTGAATAGACATTTTTCCAAAGAGGACATACAGATGGCCAACAGGTACATGAAAAGGTGTGCAACATCACTAATCATCAGGGAAATGAAAATCAAAACTACAATGAGATATAACTTCACACCTGTCAGAATAGCTACTATCAAAAGTACAAGATATGACAAGTGTTGGTAAGGACGTAGAGAAAAGGGAACTCCTGTGCACTGTTGGTGGGAATGTATCTTGGTGAAAGCAACCAAGAAAACACTGTGGAGGTGCCATGAAAAATTAAAAATACAACTACCATATGATCCAGCAATTCCACTTCAGGGTATTTATTCAAAGAAAACACAAAATCTTGAAAAGACATATGCACCACCACATTCACTGCAGCATTATTTACAATAGATAAGATATGGAAACAACCTAAGTGTCCATTGATGGATAATGGAAAAAAAGATTGGCTACATATATATAAAGACTTATTACTCAGCAAAAAAATGAAGGAACTCTCGCCATTTGTAATGGCATGGATGGACCTTGAGGGCATTATTCCAAGTGAAATCAGTAGGACAGAGAAAGAAAAATATGACATGATCTCACTTATACGTGGAATCCAAAAAAAATAAGAAACTGAGCTCATGGATACAGAAAACAGGTTGCTAGTTGCCAGAAGCAAAGGTTGGAAGGTGGGCAAAATGGATGAAGTGGGCCACAAGGTACAAACTTTCAGTTATATAATAAGTCAGTCCTGGGAATATAATGTACATTATAGTGACTATACTTAATCATACTCTATTGCATATTGGAAAATTGCTGAAAGTGTAAACCTTTAATGTTCCTATGACAAGGAAAAAATTTTGTAACTATGTATGATAACCTATATTATCCAGATTTGTGGTGTTGATCATTTTAGAAATTATACAAATATCAAAACATTATGTTGTACACCTGAAAGTGATATAATGTTATATGTTACTCATATCTCAAAAATGAATAAAAATAGACAACCTTTAAAAATATTCAAGAATATTAAAGAGATCAAGTGGAGCTACATTTATATGAGACAAAATGGACTTTAAGTCAAACACTGTAATGAGAGATAAGAAGGATATCATATAATGTGCTAGAGAGAATAATGGCTTCCAGTGATGCGCAGGCTCTAATCTGTGAAACCCTGCATAGGTTTTCTTGTATGGCAAAAGGGATTTTGCAGATGTGATTAAGTGAGGGCTGAGAAGAGTATTCTGAGTCATCTGGGTTGGCTCAGGGTAATCACCAGGGTTCTTGTAATAAGAGGGAGAAAGTGAGGTCAGAGTCAGAGAGACATTGAGATTTGAAGAGGCCAGGCTGCTGGCCTTACGTATGGAGGAGGGACCACGTGAATGCATAGAACACAGAGGGCATCTGGAAGCTGGAAGAGGCAAGAAAATGGATTATTTCCTAGAGGCTCCAGAGGAATGCAGCTCTGCTGACACCTAGAGTTTAGGACTTCTGATCACCAGAGCCACACAATAATAAATTTGGGTTAGTTTAAGCCATTAGATTTGTAGTGATCTGTTACAACAGCAGCAGAAAATGCATACAGATGGCTTGATCAAAACTGAATCAGCTAAGAAAATGGTATGAGGCTAGAGATTAAATGGAGCTCATGTTTTCATATACTGTATATACCTGAATGACATATTATACAGACTACCTTTCCCCCTAGTTTAGTTTTTAGGTGTTGCCTTCTCTGTTTATAGAAACTATTCATAAGGTTTAAATATCTTCAATGAGTATGGATTATTAATTTCCATAGTATTGTTATTTAAAAAGGAGAGGAATTACTTGGATTGAAAATCCTGTTTTCAACATAATCGTCTACAGAACAGGAATAATTGCTTGATCCTGTGAGTAATTTTGTTCTTGAAAGCACAAGTACAACATATGCAGTATAAATACATGTTAAAAGCATGTAGAAATGATGTTTTAGTTGCAAGTTTTAATGATTTGTGATTTCTTTTCTTCCTTTGATGCTTCAGACAGGGGACATTTGGAAAGTAGGAATTAAAAATCGCATCTTTTATTATGGTCATTTTTAGATATAAAAATTCTTTCTTTTTTAAATGAGAATTAGAAGAGGGCATTTATCCCATATACTCTGATGCTACATAAATGCATTTGTAAAAACAAATGTGTTACTGTATATCCTTTTGCTTCCTGACATTCTTATGTTTGTTTACTTATTGAATGATTAGATTTGCCCGTTGATTCAGACATATTGTGTAGCATCCTTTTCAGGCTTGATTATCTAACTTTCTCATTTTTGTCTCTCATAAAAGTAAATTCTGATATTTAATCAGACGTTTACTGTTTCTAATTTCAGACATTTTTTTCTTACGCACTAACGTCTGTATTAGAAACTTGCATATTCTATTTTATTTAACTTAATATATGTTTTTGAAGCAGAACAGTAATTTGAAAGTGCAGTGGTATGCAAAGACAATCATTACATGAATGGAAAAACAAACAGTCCAGAGGCATAAATTACCTTGTTTTTTACTTTCAGTGTAATTTTTCTTTAGTAAGGACTTACTGATATTGCTCTCATTTGTAAACTTTGGGACTTTACTGTTTTTAATCCAGAGTAAATTTCATGATGTAATAATCTCAAATTAATGAATCATTTAATGAATATCTTGAGGTGGATGTTTGTGTTGCTGATTTTGCTTTCATGTCTCTACTTCTCAGGCTTAAGCTCTCTGCTTGATGGAAACAGAATTGAGGATTTGTCTCTCTACCAGCTGTTTAGTAGGGTAGAATGTGGAGTTCAGGTTCTTCTCCAACAATGGATTCTTATATAGGGGTAATAATTTAGAGAAGGTGTATCTTTAAAAAAATTAATTTAGATTACTTATGGCTTATTTTCCCCTTTAATAATATATTGTACATTTTTTATTTAGAACCCTCCATTTTCTTGTTTAAGAAAAGTTTATTAACTTGAAAAGCATGAAGTGTCTATTTTCCAAATCTGTTTTCGACTCATTTTTCTCCTCTGTGTCTACAAGCCTCTTTCCCCTACATTACACTTGCTTTCTGTGGGGGAAGGATGGGGACATTATTTATTTCTGTAACACAGTATATTATTGTCCCACCCACATTTTTATTATTTGATTAACAACAACGATTTGTCATTGAGAGACACTGTCAAAGACAAACTGTCTCAGAGAAGCAGAGAGGAGGAGAAGCTTTCTCATCCTAAGGAAGAAGAGAGGGAGTCCTCACCAGCCTCAGCTCAGTGTTTTTCAATAAATAATTAAGCCATTAATTCATTTCTGAGTGATAAATACACATCACACTTACTATTTTGACCATTTAAAAATGTCCAGTTCAGTGGCATTTAGTACAGAGAGAGAGAGTAGAGTAGCAGATGCCAGGGGCTGGGAGGAGAAGATAAAGGGGGTGACTGCCTAAGGAGTACTGGGGTGCACAGATGTCATCACTGATTAGCTCTGGAACATACTTATCACCCCCAAAAGAAAGCCAGTCCCCATTACGCAGTGGCTCCCTTTATCTTCTGCCTGGAGCCCCTGGAAACTACTAATCTACTTTCCGTCTATGTCGATTAGTCTGTTGTGGGTATTTCCTATAAATGGAGTCAAAAGAACATGCGGCCTTTTGTTCCTGGATTCCTTCACTGAGCATTAGCTTTGTTCAGTATTGTGGCAGTCTTTCATTCCTCTTAGTGGCTAAGCAATATTCCATTGTCTGTGTGTCCCACAGTTTGTTCATCCGTTCATCAGTGGATGCACGCTCGGCTTCTGCCCACCTTTTCATTAGGGTAGCTGATAGGAATGTCTGTGTATGAATTTTTGTTAGCGTGCCTGCTTTTAGTTCTTTTGAGTATACACCCAGAAATGTAATTGTTGTCATATTCTCAGTGGAGTTGCTGTGTCATATTGTAATCGAGCAATCACAAAACTGTTTTCCACAGAGCTGTACTATGTTTTATTGCCACCAGCACTATTTCCCTTTTCTTTTCTTGTTTGAAAGATTTTGAGAAGCACTGGTGCTCATTTGTCTTTAAATCTTTTGTAGATTTTGCTGCTAAGGCCCTCGATTTCAGTGCTTTTCTTTGCTGGAAGGTTTTCTGTAACCGAGTCAGTCCCTTTACTTGTTGTGGGTCTGTGAAGATTATTTCTTTTTTCAGTTTGGTAGATGATGTGCTGCTTGAAATGGGACCTATCATTTACATTTTCTAATTTACTGGTGTACAGTTGCTCATTGTTTTCACCAACACCTCCCCATTTCCCCAAACCCAGCCCCCAGAAACCATTCTTCTATTCTACATTTCTATGAGTCCCACTTTTTTCAATTTCACAAATAATTGGCACCATCAACGCTTTATGTGTCTGGCTTATTTCGCTAAGCAACTTGCCCTCCATGTTCATCCATGTTGTCACAAATGGCAGGATTTCGTTTTTTTCAAAGGCTGAATAATATCCCATTGTCTCTGCAGATGCCGAATTTTCTTTCTCCATCCTTAGGTGGACACTCGGGTTGTTTCTGTACCTTGGCTGTTGTGAATAATGTTGCAGTGAATGTAGGTGAGCATACTCTCTTTGAGGCAGTGATTTCATTTTCTTTGGATAGATCCTCAGTGTAGAGATGGCTGGATCAGATGGTGGCTCTGTTTTTAATTTTTGAGGAACCTCCCTACTGTTCTCTATAGTGGCTGTACCAATTATAACTTCCACTGAAGGTGAGCAAGGGTTCCCTATCCTCTACAGCCCCTCCAATGCTTGTTGCCTCTTGTTTTCTTGATGATAGGCATTCTAACAGGTGTGAGGTGATAGTTCCCGGTGGTTTTGATTTGCATTTCTCTCATGATGATGTTGAGCATCTTTCTCCTATACCTGTTGGCCATGTGTATGTCTTCTCTGGAAAAATCTCTCTTTGGGTCCTTTGCCTATGTTTTAACTGGGTTATTTGTTTTTTGCTATTGAGTATTTTGAATATTAACCTCTTATCTGATATATGACTTCCAGACATTTTCTCTCATCCTGTAGGTTGGCTTTTCATTTTGTCAGATGTTTCTTTTGTTGTGCAGAAGCTGTGTTTTAGTTGGATAGTCCCATTTGTATACTTTTGCTTCTATTGCCTATGATTCAGGTGTCATATCCAAAATATCATTGCGAAGGCCAGTATCCAGGGGTGTTTTCTTCTGGGATTTTAGTGGTTTCAGGTGTTACATTTAATGTATTTTGAGTTAATTTTTGTGAGTTCTCTTAAGATCTCAGTCCACTTTTATTCTTTTTTGTGTAAATTATCAGTTTTCACAACACCATTATTAAAGAGACTGTCCTTTCCCCATGCAGTATTCTTGGATCCCATGTCAAATGTTAGTTCTTCATACATGGGTGGGTTTAGTTCTGGTCTCTTGCTTCTGCTCCATTGTTGTGCACGCATGTTTTTATGCCAGTACTCTACCGTTTTGTTTACTATAGCTTTGTAACATAGTTTGCAGGACATGAAACCAAGTTTTATTTATTTTTTCTTTTTACTCTTCCAACTTGATTTCAAATGACTTGTCTTTCACTGCTTCATCTTTCTGCTTGATTGAGTCTGTTGTTGAAGGTCTCTAATGAATTTTTCAGATCAGTCATTGTATTCTTCAGCTCTAGGAACTACTTCTGTTGGGGGTTTTAGTGGTTTCTGTATCTGCATTGAATGTCTCATTTTGTTCACCTCATTTTTCCTATTTTTGTTTATTTTCTTCTTGTTCACTGAACACTGAGATGCTCATTCTAAATTCTTTCTCAGTCAGTTCATAGTTCTCCCTTGCTTTTCAGTTGTTATGGGAACTTTACTAAGTTTCTTCGGTGCTGTCACATGTCCCTGATTCCTTGTCATCTTCTTATCCCAGTGTGATGCCCACGTATTTGAGGAAGCGGTGTCTCTTCCAGAGTTTACGTGTGTGCTTTGGCAGGGAAAGACCATCACCACTCAGGCCAGGCTGGGGTTCTAGACATGCATGGTATCTCCATGGGTAGGCAGGGCTTGCTGCTGGGGTCTCTGGTTGGGCAGGGTCACTGCCCATAGTCTGAGGTCAGGGAGATATGCGGGCTAGACTTGCAGCAGGGCAGGTGCACTGGCTCTGTGTTCTGGCAGGGCATCTGGGCGAGCTTTGTGGTTGCCTCTAGTTGGATGGGGCTGTGTTACCTGGCTGGGTGGTGCCACGGCAGGCTGTGCCCTGCACCTGGGTGGTGTCACTGTCTGGGCCAGGGCCCCTGTCTATGTCTGGTCAAGCTGACTCACTGCTAGGCTTCCAGATCTGGTAGTCTGGCTGGAGTTGCTGGCAGGGCTATGCGGGGAATGCTGTGGTACATGATCAGGCTGCCTGGTTGGTTGGGGCTGCAGACTGTGTGGTCTGTGGTTGTGTGTGGCTGCTGGCCTGGCTTTCTGCCCAGGTGAGGCCACAGGCTGGGCTCCCCAGATAGGCCAGACCACTGTTTGTTAACCTCAGGTGGGCAGAACTGCTGACCATCATCGCTGGCCGGGTGGAGACCCTGGCTGTTGTCTGGGGGTGAGTGAAGCTGCTGTCTGGGTCTCTGGCTGGGCAGGGTTCCCTGTAGTGATGTGGTGTTGCTGTCATGACCCACCTATTGGTCACTGTGAGCCCCACCTCCTTCTTTATGCCTAGCTTACCACAGGTGGTCTAGCCCTGTGGATTCCCCCCAGTGTTCCCTGTGAGGCAACAGAGAGAAGAGGTCCTCCTGGGTACACGTTGGGACACTGGGAAAACTAGATGTCTGACTCCAGCTCTCTTTTCCCCACTCGCGAAACAGTAGGCCCAGGGACACCCTCTCAGAGTGGTGCTGTGCCGGCCTGGCGGAGCGGTGATGCAGTCAGAGTGAACTTGTTCCTCTTACCCTGCTAATGCACTTTTCTCAGTGTTTCTGCACCAAGGGGGTGCTTCAGCCACACTCCAGGGGTTCTGGAGTGTCCACAGAGGTGTTCTTGTCTGGCATCGTTACTAACCCTATTTCTCTGTGGGGGACTGGAGCCCGGGATGACTTACTCCACAGTCTTGCTGATGTCACCCTCAATTGTCAGTTTTGTTGATCTTTGTGCTGCGACACACTTGGGTTCATTGATTCTCTTGGCTTTTCTACTCTCTGTAGTTTGTGTGTTTCCACTCTAATCTTCATTATTTCTTTCCTCTGCTAGCTTTCAGTTTAGTTTTCTCTCCTTCTCTAGTTCCTTGAGTTGTAAAGTTTGATTGCTATCTGAGGTCTTCATTTTCACGTGGGCATGTACAGGTATAAAATTCCCTCTGAGCCTACTTTGGCAACATTTTATAAGTTTTGGTATATGTGTTTTCCTTTTCCTTTATCATCTAAGTATTTTCTAATTTTCCATGTGAATTTTTTGTCCCATTGGCTGTTTAAGAATGCATTGTTTGATTTCTACACATTTCTGGCTTTCCACTTTTTTTCCTATAAGTCATTTCTAGTTTCTTTCCATTTTGTTCATATAATATACTTTGTATGTTTTCAGTTTTTAAAAATTTATTTTCATGAGTTTTGTGGCCTAATATATAGCCTATCCTTGGAATGTTCCATGCGCCTTAAGAAAAAACGTGTGGCCTGATGTTTTTGAATGGAGTGTTTATGTATGTCTGTTAGGTCTAGTTTGTTCATAGTGTTGTTCAGGGTCCTTGTTTTCTTATTTGTCTGTTTCCATTTGTTGTATTGATTATTAATGTGGGCTATGGAAGTATCCAGCTGTTATTGTAGAACTGTCTATTTCTACCCTCGATTTTGTTCATTTTTGCTTCGTGTACTTCAAGGCTCTGTGGTTGGTGTGTGTGTTTATAACCGTTATATCTTCTTGATGAATGGGCCCTTTTCAATATGTAACGTTTTTCTTCTTCTCTTCTAACAAAGGCTGGTTGTCTAACAGTGGTGTAGCCACTGCACCTCTCTTTTGGTCCCTATTTGTGTGAACTGTGTCTTTCCATCCTTTTGCTTTGAACCTGTTTGTGTCACTGCATTCAAAGTGAGTCCAAATAGCTGGATCATCATCTTTTTTGTGTGTGTGTGAGGAAGATTGGCCATGAACTAACTTCCATTGCCAATCTTCCTCTTTTTGCTGAGGGAGATCATCCCTGAGCTAACATCCATGCATATCTTCCCCCACTTTGTATGTGGGTCACAGCCACAGCAGGGCTTGATAAGCAGTGCGTAGGTCCATGCCTTGGATCTGAACCTGTGAACCCTGGGCCACCAAAGCAGAGTGTGTGACGTTAACCAGTACGCCACCCTACCAGCCCTGGATTGTGTTTTTTAAATCTGTTCTGCCAGTCTCTGCCTTTTTTTTTAATGTACACTTAAAGTAATGATTGGCGAGTGAGGACTTTGCCATTTTGCTGTTTGTTTTCTGTATGTATTAGGTTTATTGTTCTTTGGTTCCTCCATTACTGCCTTCTTTTGGGAATGATTGTTTTCTTGTGTACTCCCTAGGTTCCCCTCTCATTTTGTTTTGTGTATATTTGAAAATTATTCTCAGTGGTTAACTTGGGGATTGGAAATAATATCTTATATTTGTAGGAATATAGTTTGAATTAGTAATAACTGAGGTTCAGTAGTATACAAAAACTCTGCCATGTATGGTTTCATTCCTCCTATTTTGTTTTTATCAGCCATTATGTTTTTATAGATAGGTGTCCCTTAATACAGATTCATATTTATTGTCTTTCAAATCATACATGGTAAAAAGGACTAATACACTGCAGATAAAATGAACCAGCCTTTATATTTAGCTGTGTATATATTCAACAGTTTTTTTCCCCATATCGCATTGAATTAGTGTCTGTTATCCTTTCATTTCAACACTGAGGGCTCCCTTTAGTATTTCTTGTAGGGCAGGTCTACTTCTGAGGAACTCTCTTGGCATTTGTTTCTCTGGTAATTACTTAACTTTCCTTCACTCTTGAATGGTTTTGCTGCATATAGAATTTTTGGTGATTTTTTTGTCCTCTGGCACTTTAATTATGTTATCCTATTGCCTTTTGACTTCCGTAATTTCTAATGGCTTTTAATATTCGTGATGATCCATTGTATGCGATGAGTTGCTTCTCTCTTACTGCTTTTGAGACTCTGAGCTGTTGAGGGGGAGGCTGTAGTCAAGTAAGTTAAAATGTCACAAGACTCGTATCTTAATTTCACAGCTTCTTTCTTCATTAGGCATCGCTCTGGTTTTTGCAAGTTTCTGATTAGAGTCCAGAATGCCAAAAATTTGTTACTGACAGTTTTTGACAGCTCAACCATTGCTTTAATGCAAGGGAGTGGAGTTTTAGGGTTGCCTACTTGCCATTTTTGGTGAGCCTCTGCAGTTTCCTCTTTTTCAGATACTTTCTTCCAGTGTCTGTCTCTACGAGTGTAACACGCTTATGCTACTTTTTCGATTTATCGTTTAGGCATCATAGACTTCCGTTTCTGGTTCTCTAGTCTGTCTTTGCCATAATTTTCTCATCTCAAAACTTGAATGAAATGGTATCATTTATTTTATTATGAATGTGTAAGTAATAGTCAATGCAGCATCCCATAACAACATTTCCTTTGAACTTTTTCTCATAGTAGCAGTTAACTCATTTTTCTACTCACAGGTTTGTTTAGATACTTATCCCTAATTTTTCCACCAGCTACCATGATTGCCTCAGGTGTTTGTTTCTAAATATTTCTCCATTCGGATAATCAATCTGTTCACGTTTATTTCTGTTGGCTTGGCTTCCAGAGTATTTTGTCTTCATCCAGCAATACATTTTTCTTGTGAGGCTTATTGAATATTTGCTCTTCTTGGATTTTCTTGTAAATGAAGTTAATTGTCTATTAAATGTATGGTGATTTTACTTACTGTACAATAGTAATAACCTCAGATAATTTTATTTTTCAGAAATTTGGTGGCAGCATAGTTACTAATCATGTGAAGGATCAGACAATGGGGCAAGAACATCTGGATTTTAAAAATAGGGTTGATTTTATTATTAAAACCTCTTTTCTGAAATATGAGAAGCTTACTGTTGCTATGAAAGAAGCTTTTGAATCATTTATTAACAAAAGACCTAACAAGCTGGCCGAGCTTCTAGGTATACTTTCTAATTTTATGGTATACATCAACTTTTTAAAAATTTTTTTTATGATTCAGTTTTAAATTACATAACAAGAGTGAGATTCAGCCTCCTAATTTGTGATAATATTACAAGGTTGATTATATATCAGTGATTGCAGGGAAGTATTTCTCTCAAATTCAGTTTTCACAAGACATTATTCCTTTAACTAGTGGTAACACGGGACTTTGGAAACTGATGCCATTAGCTTATTATAAAGTTAGCAGTTTCTTTAGTAAGTAGACAAGACTCATCAGTTTACACATACACCCACTGTTGTTTCTTGTTCTTATTTTTTAAAATAAGTGAGAACTTTTCTTGCTCCCACAAAACTTAATGATTTTAGATTTCAAAGTTTTTATCTTTTATTGACATGCTTTCAGAAAATTCAAACAAAACATCTATCAAACTGGTATCTTGTGTTCTTTAAAATGAGTGTGACCAATATCTACATTTAATAATTCCTTAAGGTTTTGGGATTTGCATAATAAATCCCCAATTTTACACAATATCTTTTCAGGTTTTTTTAAAACAGATTAGGGGCATGGTAATGAGGAAATGATTCTTTAGTAACATCTGCACATTGAGGTTATGGAAATATTAAAATCACTTAGAAGAGATATTTTTGTCTCTTATTTATCCTCTCATTTACCTGTCCATCAACTCATTCATGCCTTTTCTGTTTTAAGAAAGTCAGTGTACCTAATTCTGTGGGAAAGTGTTTGTTGAAGGACATGGCTTTTGCCGATGGTATGTATAGGAAAATCTGGTATTAATTAGCAAATTCTTTTTTACATTTTCACAAAGTATGTGGATTCAAAATTTCCTACAGGTAACAAAGAAGCTACAGATGAAGAAAATGAAGAGTTGTCAGATAAAGTAATACTTTTTCTTAGGTTCATTTATGGTAATTTGCTATAATATGTCTTTTTAAAAGTTTGAAAAAATAATAAATTATGTGGAAGAAATCTAAAGGACTTTTGTGCACATCGCAACAAAAATTGAATTCCAGTAATTTTTTATTGTGGTAAAATACTGATAATGAAAAACTTACCATTTTGAAGTTTACAATTCAGTGGCATTAAGCCATTTACCTTTTTGGGCAACCATCGCCATTATCTAGTTCCAGAACTTTTCCATCATCCCAAATATAAACCTCATACACATTAGGTGGTCATTCCCCACTCCCCTCTTGCCTTCAGCTTCTGGGAGTCCATAATCTGATTTCTCTCCCCATGGATTTACCTGTTCTGGATATTTTATGTAAAGGCAATCAGATGACATGTGACCTTCTGTGTTTGGCTTGTTTCACTTAGCAGAATGTTTTCAAGCTTTATCTGTGTTGCAGCATGTATCATAGCTTCATTTCTTTTTATGACTGAGCAGTATTTCACTGTATAGATCCACCGCATTTTGTATATGAGTTATCTGCCTGTGGGCATTTTGGTTGTTTCCTCCTTTTGCTGTTGTAAATGGTGCTACTATTCACATGATTTTCAAATATTCTTGGATGTAAATGTTGGCATATGTTATTAACATTTTGCATTTTTCCAAGTCTGAGAGTGAGGCTTTTGTCCTTAAATATTCCTGGGAAAGATGATTTTGGAGCCTTGTACAAACAGAGTTTAGCAAAACGTCTCTTACTTGGTAAGAGTGCTTCAATGGATGCAGAAAAGTCAATGCTATCAAAACTTAAACAGGTGTGTGTCTTGGCCTGCCTATTATTTGTTTCAGTCATTTTGTGGTTTCTGTGCTTCATGAATCTTGGTGGAGAACGATTTCACTCCAGTGATTCTCTCTCTTTTGACCCTCGGCTTATTTTATTTTATTTTTTTTTTATTTTATTTTATTTTATTTATTTATTTTTTTATGTTGAAATTATTATTTTTTATTCATTCCAATTTTTTTTTTAAATTTTTTGTTTATTGCAGTAACATTGGTTTATAACATTGCAAAAATTTCAGGTGTACATCATTGTACTTTATTTCTGCATGGACTACATCATGTTCACCACCAAAATACTAATTACAACCCATCACCACACACATGTACCGAATTATCCCTTTCACCCTCCTCCCTCCCCCCTTCCCCTCTGGTAACCACCAATCCAATCTCTGTCCCTATGTGTTTGTTTATTGTTGTTATTGTCTACTACTTAATGAAGGAAATCATACGGTATATTTTAAATATCAGTTTACTTAGTGTCTTTTAGATGTACTGATTTAATACGATCATCCAAAAGTGTGTGCACTTGTCTTGCAACTCTGTCATCTTCTACATGTGTTCCCAAAGGCAAGTTATTTTAAGTTTTGTTTTTATAAATTTAGAAAATTTTGTACTTATAAATTTGGAATACGTAAATCTCTGTATACATAAGACAGATGTAAGTGAATTCCTGATTATCAGTTACAATACAATAATCATGCCAAAACATAAAATTGCCTCTGTGGCAAGTTCTGTGAAGGAGGAGCAGGGTGGCTTGTAAGAAGGCAGTTTAACGTAGTCCAGAAGTCAAGGAAGGTTTCTCTAAGGGAGTGTGATTGAAAAGATGTGTGAAGAAATTTAGAGATTCTGATGATGAAGGCAGAAGTGTATTTCATGCAGGAAGGCGTTTCGCAGTTTGAAAACCTGGAAAGACAGCAATCAGGGGGCAGGCACATACAGGGACTGTGGTAAGAGGTGAATCAAGAAGTAACTAGGAATCAGATTTGGTTGACCTTGCAGACCCTGTCTGTGATACTGTTTTATATCCTAAGAGCAGTGTGATTCTTGACAGAGTTTTAAATAAGATTAGAAGAGCTCCTGTGTGTTCCAGATCACTTGGGCTGTAGAATGAATAATAGTTTTGATGCAGAGAGACTGCCTAGATGCTATAAAAATAGTGCTATTAAGAGGCTTCATTTCTTCAGGAAAGTGACAGTGATTCAGATGTTTTTAAGATAAGATCTATCACACTTGGTGAAATTGTGAGCGTGGTTAGTCAAGTAGAAGAATTGTGACACATGTCTGTCAGCTTGCATTATGCAGAGTGTGTTTTAGTTACTGCTGTGTGACACATTAAAAGCAGCAAACCTTTATTACTCACAGTTTCCTTGAGTCAGAAATCGGAGGATGGAATAAGTGGATTTTCTGGTGAGTGTCTCCCAAAGGCTGCCGTCAGGTGTCAGCAGGGGCTACAGTCGTCTCAAGACCTGACTTGGTGGAGCATTTGCTTTCAAAATTGCTCACTTGGTTGTTTGCAGGCCTCAGTTCCTGTGGATTGAGAACATCAGTTCCTTGACAGCTGTTGCCCAGAGGATGCTCTCATTCTTTGCCTGGTGGGTCTCTCCCTAGGGACACCTCACACTGTGGCTGCTTTGCTTAATCAGAGTCAGCAAGTGAAAGGATAAGAGAGGGTGGGCAAGACAAATGCCCTAGTATTTTATAGTCTTATGTTAGGAGGACCACCCCATCACATTTGCTGTGTTATGTTTAATAGAAACAAATGACCAGCTCCAGGTTGCACTCAGAAGGAGGAGATTCCATGAAAGAGTGCCCACCAGAAGCTGATCACTGGGGGCTGTGTTGGAAGCTGTTTTCCTCAGACATGGAGCACCATCACTTGCTTGAAAGAGAAGATACAATTTACACTGTGGGTGTTTTCAGTTTGACTTAGCTTTGAGATGGAAATTGGAAGTTGAATATAGGCACCAGAAGAGGTAGACATGGAAATAGAAACTTACAAATCATCTACTTATAGTTGTGAGTGGAAGCCATGGATCTGAATAACAATTACCTAAAATAAACAAATCAGGTGCGAGGAAAGAAGCCTAGAATTTAGCATTAGAAATTCCCCGTGGTTACTGGCCGGATATGTGAGGAGTCAGCTTAGAGACTGGGAAGATGCAGAGAGTGAGGTGAGAGGGTACACAAGAGTGAACTTTAAGAAAGTGTCTTGTTATATCCAGTTATATATCACAGCCTGTCAATTCAGAGGTGTCGTTGACCGTGGCTTTTCAGTGAATTAGCAGGTAGGGAGCCCTGCTGAAGCTTTTTTGAGGTGTGAGGAGGCAATAGTGATGATAAACATTGACATCTCGCTTCAGAAAATTGGCGATATGGAGGAGAGATTAAAAAGTTGCCTCAGGTCTCAGATGAGAGAGGAGGATGAAACCTGCCACAGAGCTGATGTGCCCTTATTCATATGGTTTGGGAGGGTAAATACACTACATTAAATGGTGTCTGGTTCATACAGTGTTTTACAAGTGGTATAAAGATGAAACCAGTAGGTTAGGCAGACACCGTATGGAGGCAGGTGCAGTAGGTAATTCTACAAACCTGGAATTCTTTTAAGTTTTAAGGACAGTCTGGGGGAATCGTTTCTTTTTAAGAGAATATTTGTTATTGATATATATTCTTTAGTTTAAAAAAATTCTTGTAGGTACTATGTGTCCTGAAAATAGTTTACATCCAACGTTCCTCCTGGGATTGAGAAACTCATCTTCAAATTAGGATGAATGTGTGTACTTTTTTGCTTTTACACTTATGCACATTTTACACTAGAATAAGAATCTTCCCATCAAAACAAATGTGTGCAGTTCCAAGAGGTTTCTCTTAAACCAGTTTTACATGGAAGATATTCCAGAGAAACGTATTATTATCTTTTATGTGAAGTAAAATTCACAGAACATAAAATTAATCACCCATTGAAGTGTTCAGTTCAGTGGCATTCAGTACATTCACAGTGTTGTGGAACTATCACCTCTGTCTAGTTCCAGGACATCTTCATCCCCGTAAAAGGAAACCCATTTTCCTTTAAGAATTCACTCCCATTCCACAGGCTCTGGCAGCCCCTGCTCTACTTCCTATCTTCATGGAATTACCTACTGTGCATAGGCTACATAAACAGAATCGTACAATATGTGACCTTTTGTGTCGGAATTCTTTCACTTATCATAATATGTTCAGTGTTCATCCCTGCTGCCACATGTGTCAGCACTTCTCTCCTTTTTATGCCTTCATGCTATTCCAAATAAGGATACATCACATTTTGTTTTTCCATTATTCCCTGGATAAACATTTGGGTTGTTTCCAAGGCTGCTTAGAATAGTGCTGCTGTGAATGTTCAAGTACAGTATTTGTTTGATACTTGTTTTTAATTTTTTTGTGCAAATACCCTGGGAGGGGGTTACTGGGTCAAATGGTACTACTGTGTTTAGCTCTCTGAGCAGCCACCAAAGTTTCCATCACCGTGCCAGCACTGGCTATTCCCATCAGAAATGTTGGAGTTTCAGTTGAAGCACATCCATGCCAAAGCTTGGTATAATGTTTTCTTTTTATTCACTGCTTGTGATTTGATTTGCATGACTGTTGATGCTGAGCATTTTTTCACATTATTGGACTTTTTCTTTGTATTGTATATTTTCTTTGGGAACTGTCTACTCAAGTTTTTCCTCATTTTTGCATGGAGTTGTCATTTTGTCGTTGACTTTGCTGAGTTCATTTTTCATTAAAGTATAATTGCATATGACATTATATAAGTTTCAGGTGTACATATAATGATTTGATGTATGTACACATTGTGAAATAATCACCCCAATAAGTCTGCCTAATGCCCTTCACCATACAGAGCTGCAGAATTTTTTTTCCTGTGATGGGAACTTTTGAGATTTACCCTTAGACACTTTCAAATAATGAAATACAGTGTTGTTAACTATAGTTACCGTGCTGTACATAACATCCCCATGACATTTATTTTATAACTGAAAGTTTGTACCTTTTAAGTAACTTCACCCGTGATCCCCACCTCTGGCAACCACCAATCTGTTCTCTGTATCTGTGAGATATTATTTTTTAGATTCCACAAAGAAGTGAGATCATACATAATTTGTCTTTCTCTGTCTGAATTATTTCACTTAGCACAGTGCCTTCAGGGCATCCATGTTGTTGCTAATGGCAAGATTTTATTCTTTTTTATAGCTGAATAGTATTCCTCTGTGTGTGTGTGTGTGTGTGTGTGTGTGTGTGTGTGTGTGTGTGTACTATATCCATTCACTCATCAAAATACAGTTAGTTTCATTCCATATTTTACCTGTTATAAATAAAGTTGATATAAATATAATGATGCATGTATATTTCCAGTTAGTGTTTCTGTTTTCTTCAGATAAATACTCAGTAGTGGAATTGCTCAATCAAATTGTAGTTCTGTTTTTAATTTCTTTTGCTGTTGTTGTTGAGGAATATTGTCCCTGAGCTAACATCTAGTCATTGCCAATGTCCCTTTTTTTGCTAGAGGAAGATTGTCCCTGAGCTAATATCTGTGCCAGTCTTTCTCTATGTTTTGTATGTGGGACGCCACCACAGAATGGCTTGATGAGCGGTGTATAGGTCCATGCCTCAGATCTGAAACTGTGAACCCAGGGTGGCTGAAGCAGAGCACACACACTTAATCACTATGCCTCTGGGCCAGCCCCCCCTTTTTTTTTTCTTTTTTGAGGAACATCCATCCTGTTTTCCATAGGGGCTGCACCAGTTTACTTTTCCACCAACAGTGCACAAGTGTTCCTGTTTGTCCACAACCTCACCAATGCTTGTTATTTCTTGTCTTTTTGATAGAAGCCATTGTAAAAGGTGTGAGATGATTTCTCATGGTGGTTTTGATTTGCATTTCCCTGATGTCTAGTGACCTTGAGTATCTTTTCATGTACCTGTTGGCCTTCTGTACTTTGTTTTTCTAAGAATATTTCTTCAGATCCTTTGCCCATTTTTTTAATGGGGTTGCTTGTTTTTTTGCTGTTGAGTTGTATGAGTCCTTTATGTGCTTAGGATATTACCCTTTATTAAATATTTGATTTGCAAATATTTTTTCCCATCCAGTTGATTGATTTTTTATTTTGTTGATGATATCCTTTTATGTTCAAAACCTTTTTAGTTTGATGTCCCACTTGTTGAATTTTGCTTTTGTTGCTTCTACTTTTTTTATGTCAAATTTTAAAAAATCCTCACCAAGATTGATGTCAAGGAGTTTTCAGCTTATGTTTTTTCTAGGAGTTTTACGGTTTCAGGTCTTACATTCAAGTCTTTCATCCATTTCAGTAAATTTATTTTGTTTGGTGCAAGATAATGGTCCACTTTCATTCTTTTGCATGTGGCTGTCCAGTTTTCCCACCACTGTTTTTTGAAGAGACTGTGCTTTCACTGTTGTATGTTCTTGGCATTTTGTACATTAGTTGATAATATACATGTGGGATTATTTCTGGGCACTCTGTTCTGTTCCGTTGATCTATGGGTCTGTTTGTAATGCCAATTCAATACTGTTTTGATTACTGTAGCTTTGTAATATAGTTTCGAATCAGGTAGTGTACTATCTGCAGCTTTGTCTTTTTCTCCAGGTGGCTTTGGCCATTCAGGGTCTTTTGTGATTCTGTACAAACTTTAGGATTGTTCATTCTATTTCTGTGAAAAATGCCATTGGAATTTTGTTACAGATAGCATTGAATCTTTAGATTGCTTTAGGTAGCATGGACATGTTAATATTAACATGTAACTGGAGGAATATTAATTCCTCCAGTCCGTGAGCCCAGAGTATCTTTCCATTTATTTGTGTCTTTGGTGTCTTTCGTCACTGACTTCTAGTTTTAAGTGTACAGGTCTCTCACCAACTTGATTAAATCTATTTCTAGATATTTTATTATTTTTGATGCAATTGTAAATAGGATTGATTTCTTAATTTCTCTTTCTGATGGCTCATTATAAGTGCACAGAAGTACAACAAATTTCCAAATATTGATTTTGTATCCTGCAACTTGACTGAATTAATTTATTTTAACATTGTTTTGGCAGAATCTTCAGGGTTTTCTATGTATGAAATAACAGTTTTACAGCTTTTTTTTTCTCATTTGGATGCCTTTTATTTCTTTTTCTTGCCTAATCGCTATGGCTAGGAATACCAACACTATGTTGAATAAGGTGGTGGGTGTGGGAACCCATGTTATGTTTCTGATCTTGAAGAAAAAGATTTCAGCTTTTCTCTGTTGAGTATTGTGTTATCTGTGGGCTTCTGACATATGGCCTTTATCATGTTGAGGTACTTCCCTCTACACCCACTTTGAGAGTTTTGATCAAAAATAGATGTTGAATTTTGTTGAATGCCATTTCCGCATCTATTGAGATGATCATAGGATTTGTATCCTTGATTTTATTAATGTGGCATATCACATTGATTGATTTGTGGATGCATATCCTTGCATTCCTGGAATAAATCCCACTTGATCATGGTGTACGATCCCTTTAATGTATTGTTGAATTTGGATTGTTAGTATTTCGATGAGGATTTTTGCCTCAATGTTGATCAGGGACATTGGGCTATAATTTTCTTTTCTTGTGACGTCCTTGTCTGGTTTTGATATTGGGCTATGCTGGCCTCATCAAATTCGTTTGGAAGTGTTCTGTGCTCTTCAACTTTTGTAAGAGTTTGAGAAGGATTGGTGTTAATTCTTCTTTGAATGTCTGGTAGAATTCATCAGTGAAGCCATCTGATTTGATGTCTTTACTGTTAATTGATCTATTCAGATTTTCTGTTTCTTCATGATTTAGTTTTGGAAGGTTGTATGTCTCTAGGAATTTATCCATTTTGTTCTAGCTTGTCTGATTTGTTGGTCTATAACTAATCATAGTAGTCTCTTGTGAACCTTTAATTTCGTGTGATATCAGTTGTAACATATGCTCTCTCATTTCTGATTTTATTTATTTGGGTCCTCTTCCTTTTTTTCCTGGTGAGTCTAGCTAAAGATTTTTAAATTTTGTTTATCTTTTCAAAGAATCAGGTTCTCTGTTTCATTGATCTTTTCTGCTGTCTATTTCATTTAGTTCTACTGCAGTCTTTGTTATTTCCTTGCTTCTACCGTGGTTGCACTTTATTTTTTCCCCTAGGTCTTTGAGGTGTAAAGTTAGGTTGTGTATTTGAGATATTTCTTGTTTCTTGAGGTCGGCATTTATCACTATGAACTTTCCTCTTACAACTACTTTTGCTGCGTGTCATAAGTTTTGGTATGTTGTCTTTCCATTTTCATTTATCTCAAGGAACTTTTTGATTTTGCTTTTGATTTCTTTGTTGACCTGTGTGTTGTTCACTAGTATGTTGTTTAGTCTCCACTTATTTGTGAATTTTCTAGTTTTCCACATGATTTTCAGTTTCATGCCATTGTGGTCAGAAAAGACGCCTGATATTATTTCAGTCTTGTTTAATCTGTTAAGACGTGTTTTGTTGCCTAACATTTGATCTGTCTTGGAGAATATTCCGTGTGCACTTGGGAAGAATGTGTATTCTGTTGCTTCTGGATGGAATGTTCTGTATATATCTGTTAAGTTTACCTGGTCTAATGTGTTATTTAAGGCTGATGTTTTCTTATTGACAGTCTCTCTGGGTGATCCATCCGTTAATGTAAGTGGAGTATTAAAGCCCCCTACTACTATTGTATTTCTGTCTAGTTCTCCCTTTAGGTCTGTTAATATTTTATTTGTACATTTAGGTGTTCCTATAGTTGGTGCATAAACATTTACAAATGTTATATCCTCTTTAATAATTGCCCATTTGTCATTATGTAATGCCTTTCTGTGTTGCTTCTTGCTGTTTTTGTTTTCAAGTCTATTTTGTCTGATGTAAATATAGCTACCTCAGCTTTCTTTTCCTTTCCATTTGCACAGAATATCTTTTTCCATACCTTCACTTTCAGTTTGTGTATCTTCTCATGTCTTAAGTGAGTTCTTGTAGGCTGCATATAGATGGGTCTTGTTTTTTTTCAATCCATTCGGTCACTCTATATCTTTTGATTGAAGAGTTTATTCTATTAAATTTAATTATTGATAGGTTTGTATTCCTTGCCATTTTGTTAACTGATTTCTGGCTGTTGCTAGTTCCTCTATTTCTTTCTTCATCTCTTGCTCTCTTCCTTGATGGTTTAAAAACTTACTAGTTGTTTCCTATGATTCCTTTCTCACTATCGTTTGTGCATCTAGTATAGGTTTTTGCTTTCGGGTTACCATAAGGCTTACACATAAGCACTTATATTTTTAACAGTCTGTTTTAAGTAGATAATTTGAGTTTGAACTCATTCTAAAGCTCTACATTTTTACTCTTCTCTGCCTAACTTATGTTTTTATGTCACATTTTACATCTTTTTATCTTCTATATTCCTTAACTAGTCATTGTTACAGTTATTTTTACGACTTTTGTCTTTTAACCTTCATATTAGCTTTATCAGTGATTAATCCAATACCTTTACTACATGCTTTCCTTTACCAGTGAGATTTTTACTTTCTTGTTACTAAATAGCACCCTTTTTTTTACCTTAACGAAGTTCCTTTAACATGTTTTGTTAGGTCAACTTAGTGGTGAGGAACTCCTATAGCTTTTCCTTGTCTGGAAAATTCTTTACGTCTCCTTCAATCCTGAAAGACAACTTCGCCAGGTAGAATATTCATGGCTGAAATTTTTTTTTGCTTCCAGCACTTTGAATGTGTTATACCATTCCCATCTGGCCTGTGAAGTTTCTGATGAAAAATCTGCTGTTGGTCTTAAGTGGGTGTTCATATGTATGTCACAAGTTGTTCTTCCTTTGCTGCTTTTAAGATATTTTCCTTGTCTTTAACTTTCGACGTTTTAATTATAATGTGTCATGGTGTGGGTCTCTCTGGGTTCATCTTCCTTTAGACTTCTCTGGGCTTCCTGGCTTTGGATGTCTGTTTCATTCCCCAGTTTAGGGACGCTTTCAATATATCTTCAAGTAGGTTTTCTCCCCCTTTTCTTTCTCTCCTACTTCTGGGAACCCTATGATGCAAATGTTAGTCCCTTACTGTTGTCACATAAGTCCCTTTAGCTATCTTAACTTTTTCTGATATTTTTCTTTTTGCTGCTCTGATTGGGTGACTCATCTGCTGTATCTTTCCTATGACAAGGAAAAAATTTTGTAACTATGTATGATGACGTATATTTGTGTTGTTGATCATGTTACAAATTGTACAAATATTAAAACATTATGTCTTACACCTGAAAGTGATATAATGTTATATGTTACTCATATCTCAAAAATGAATAAAACTAGACAACCTTTTAAAAATATTCAAGAATATTAAAGAGATCAAGAGTAGCTATATTCATATGAGACAAAACTGACGTTAAGTCAAACACTGTAACAAGAGATAGGAAGGATAGTATAAAATGGAAAGGAGTCAATAAATCAAGAGGCTGTGACAAATGTAAATACATTGCACACTCAATATCTGGGCACCTAAATATATTAAGCAAATACTAACAGATCTGAAGGGAGAAATAGATAATGCACAATAATAGCATGCAAGGCTTGAATACCCCACTTTCAACAGCAGATCACCTGGACAGAATACAAGGAAACATTGGACTTGATCTATTCTCTATCAAATAGGTCTAACAGACATATACAGACATTCCATCTAACATCAGGAGAGTGCACCTTCTTCTCAAGTGTCCATGGAGCATTTACCAGGAGAGACCATATGTTAGGTCACAGAACAAAGCTCAGTAAACTTAAAATACTGAAATCACACCAAGTATCTTTTCCAAACACAATGGTACAAAACTAGAACTCAGCAACAGAATTAAAGCTGGAAAATTCACAAATGTAGAGAAATAAAGAAAAAACACACTCCTGAAAAATCATGGGGTCAAAGCAGAAATGAAAATGAAAATTTAAAAAACATACCCCAGGACGAGTGATGTCAGCATCATGTTAGAGTGAGCTTTCCCATAAATTCTTCCCCTGATTAGATACAACAAACGGGTCAAGCACAGACCAAACAGAGACTCCTACACAGCAAAAAGGAAGATCAGAAAGATACACACTGCCACACATCTGAGAGGGGACATGCTGGGGCCCCCAGAGGAAGTGGAGAGAGGTAAGCAGAAATCCTCTCCCTCCCCATCAGATCAGTGATCAGGGTCCCCGAGGCTCCCAGAGAGGGGGAGGCGTGGCCCTCTAGCAAAACTGTAGCTCTTTGGGATCTCTCAGCTCGTGGGAAACCCCCACACAGAGGACTCAGAACTGCTGCAGGGGTTGCATCAACATCTGAGCACTCCAGGAGAATGGATAATAAGGGGCGGTCAAGAAGCCCCCCACTCCAGGGACCCAGAAGGCAACAGAGTGATGCCCCCCCATGCCCGACCCTGCAGCTCAGCTGACCAGACCAGACAGAGCAGCCAGGCAGAATGCAGGGAGGAGCCAGGGCAGAGCACAGGGGGCTCAGATTACAAAGCTCTTAACCCCAACAAGTGGCATCAGGTGGAAACTGCAAACAGATATTTCCAGGATGCAGAAAAACAAAGCAAATACAGGAACCACAATGCAAAGGTACATGAAATCACCAGACCAGAAGGAAAATGACAAGCACCCAGAAACCAACCCTGAAGGCACAGAAATCCATAACCTAAATGACAGAGATTTCAAAATAGCTTTCATAAAAACATTCAGTGAAACACAAGACAACACAGACAAACAAATCAATGAGATAAGGAGTTTCTTCACAAAGGACATTGAAAGCATAAAAAAAAAATCAGTTCGTACTGATGGAGATGAAGAACACACTGGAGGAGATAAAGGCCAATCTGGAATCTTTAAAGAACAGAGCTGACTATATGGAGGAAAGAATTAGCATTATAGAGGATAGGAATACAGATATGCTCCAGATAGAGGAGGAGAGAGAACTAAGACTAAAAAGAAATGGAAAAGTCTCTGTGATATATCCAAATCTATTAGGAAATGTAACATAAGAATTATAGGTATTCCGGAGTGAAAAGAGAGAGAAAGAGGAACAGAGAGCCTCTTCAAGGAAATAATAGCTGAGAACTTCCCAAATCTGGGGAAAGAGCAGGAAATGCCAGATAGTGAAGCCAATAGGTCGCCGAAATACATCAACAACCAAAGGCCCACTCCACGGCATATAGTGGTAAAGCTGGCTAAAGTCAATGAGAAGGAAACAATATTCAGGGCAGACAAACAAAAATAAAAAAATAATGTACAAAGGAACTCCCATCAGGATCTCAGCAGATTTCTCAATAGAAACTTTACAGGCTAGGAGAGACTGGAATGATATATTCAAAATACTGAAAGACAAAAACTTTCAGCCAAGAATACCCTATCCAGCAAAAATATCCTTCAAATATGATGGAGAAATAGTAACTCTCCCAGATAAAAAAAAAGCTAAGGGAGTTCATGGCCACGAGACCCCTACTACAAGAAATACTCAACAAGACTCTCAGGCCTGAAAAACAGAAGAGAAAGGGAACACAAAGCTTGGAGCAAGGAGAAAAATAGGTAGACAAAATTAGAAAAATAATAGATCTGTACCAGAATAGGTTAGCAACCACTTAAATATCAAAATCAAAGATCAAAGGAAGGAAATCACCAAAAATAAATATAATCTCATTATTGTAAACATACACCCACAACACAAGATAGAACAAGTTGTAACAAGAATGACTTAAAAGGGGAAGAGGAAAGAGATTGAATTGTCTTAGTATAAGGAAATAAGAGGCCATCAGAGAATGGACTATCTCATACACAAGATTTTTTATATAAACCTCAATGTAACCACTAAACAAATAATTAAAACAAAATCACATATGATAAACAATGAGAAAACTAGAAAAGTCATAAGACAGAACAACCAAACTGAATTGGAAGTCTGAAACAAATGGGACCAAGAAACAAAGGAAATACAAAAGAACCAGAAAAAAAGTGACAAAACAGCAACATTAAGCTGTCATATATCAATAATTACCCTAAATGTAAATGGATTGAACTCTCCAATCAAAAGATACAGAGTGGCAGGATGGATTAAAAAGCAAGACCCAAAAATATGCTTCCTCCAGGAAGCACATCTCAGGTCTAAAGACAAACACAGGCTCAGAGTGAAAGGATGGAAGACAATACTCCAAGATAATGGCAAACGAAAGAAAGCAGGTGTTGCCATACTCATATCAGACAAAGTAGACTTCAAGATAAAACAGGTTAAGATAGACAAAGAAGGGCAATATATAATGATAAAAGGGACAGTCCACCAAGAAGACATATCGATTATAAATATATATGCACCCAACATAGGAGCACCAAAGTACATAAAGCAACTATTAACAAACCTAAAAGGAGATATTAACAACAACACAATAATACTAGGGGATCTTAATACCCCACTTACACCAATGGATAGATCATCCAGAGAAAAAGTCAACAAAGAAACAGTGAACTTAAATGAAAAACTGGACGAGATGGACCTAGTAGACATATACAGAGCACTCCATACAAAAACAGCTGACTACACATTCTTCTTAAGTGTGTACGTAATATTCTCAAGATACATCATATGATGGGAAACAAAGCAAACCTCAATAAATTTCAGAAGATTGAAATCATAAAAAAGCATCTTTTCAGACCATAATGCTATGAAACCAGAAATCATGTCTGAGAAAAAACTGGGAAAGTGACAAAGATGTGGAGATTAAACAACATGCTACTGAACAACAAATGTATCATTGATGAAATAAAAGGAGAAATAAAAATATATCTGGAAACAAATGAAAATATGCCATACCAAATCATATGGGATGCAGCAAAAGTGGTCCCAAACAAGCAATCTTAAATTACACCTAACAGAACTAGAAAAAGAAGAACAAACAAAAGTCAGCAGAAGGAGAGAAATAATAAAAATCAGAGCAGAAATAAATTAAATTGAGGCCAAAAAACCAGTAGAAAGGATTAATGAAACAAAGAGTTGGTTCTTTGAGAAGATAAACAAAATTTACAAACCCTTAGCCAGATTTACCAAGAAAAAAAAAAAAGAAAAGGCTCAAATAAAATTAGAAATGAAAGAGGAGAAATTACAATGGATCCCACGGGAATACAAAGGATTATAAGAGAATACTATGAGAAATTATATGCCAACAAATTGGACAATCTAGAAGAAATGGATAAATTCTTAGACTCATACAACCTCCCAAAACTGAACCAAGAAGAAATGGAGAATCTGAATAGACCAATCACATGTAAAGAGAATGAAATAGTAACCAAAAATGTCCCCAAAAATAAAAGTCCAGGACCAGATGGATTGTCCACTGAATTTTACCAAACATTCAAAGAAGATTTAATATCCATCCTCCTCAAACTATTCCAAAAAATAGAGGAAGATGGAACACTTCCTAACTCATTCTACTAGGCCAACATCACCCAGATACCAAAGCCAGACAAAGACAATACCAAGAAGGAAAATTACAGGCCAATATCTCTGATGAAGATAGATGAAAAAATCCTCAACAAAATGTTGGCAAACCGAATACAGCAATACGTCAAAAAGATCACACACCATGATCAAGCGGGATTTATACCAGGGACCCAGGGATGGTTCAACATCCGCAAATCACTCACCGTGATACACCACATCAAGAAAACAAAGAATAAAAACCACATGGTCATCTCAATAGAAGCAGAGAAGACATTTGACAAGATACAACATCGATTTATGATAAAAACTCTTAACAAAAAGGGTATAGAAGGAACATACCTCAACATAATGAAGGATATCTATGACAAACCCACAGCCAACATCATACTCCACAGGGAAAGGCTGAAAGCCATTCCTCTGAGAACAGGAATGAGACAAGGCTGCCGATCCTCACCACTCTTATTCAACACAGTACTGGAGGTTTGACCAGTGCAATTAAGCAAGAAAAAGGAATAAAAGGAATCCAAATAGGCAAGAAAAAAATGAAACTCTCACTATTTGCAGACGACATGATTTTATATATAGAAAACCCTAAAGAATCCGTTGGAAAACTATTAGAAATAGTCAACAACTACAGCAAAGTCGCAGGGTACAAAATCAATCTACAAAAATCATTTGCATTTCTGTATGCTAATAACAAACTAACAGAAGGAGAGCTCAAAAAGATAATATCATTTACAATTGCATCAAAAAGAATAAAATATATAGGAACAAACCTTATCAAGGAGGTGTAAGACCTATACAATGAAAACTACAAGACATTATTGAAAGAAATTGATGCTGACATAAAGAAATGGAAAGACATCCCATGCACATGGATTGGAAGAATAAACATAGTTAAAACATCTATATTACCTAAAACAATCTACAGATTCAATGCAATCCCAATCAGAAACCCAATGACATTCTTCACAGAAACAGAAAAAATAATACTAAAATTCATATGGGGCAACAAAAGACCTTGAATAGCTAAAGCAATACTAAGAAAAAAGAACAAAGCTGGAGGCATCACAATCCCTGACTTCAAAGCATTACTATTGCTTTAAGCAATAGTAATCAAAATAGCATGGTACTGGTACAAAAACAGACACACAGGTCAATGGAACAGAATTGAAAGCCCAGAAATAAAACTACACATTTAGGGACAGCTAATTTTCAACGAATGAGCTATGAACATACAATTGAGAAAAGAAAGTCTCTTCAATAAATGGTGTTGGGAAAACCGGACAGCCACATGCAAAGAATGAAAGTGGACCATCTGCTATTGACATTCACAAAAATTAACTCAAAATGGATCAATGACCTCAGGATGAGACCTGAAACTATAAAACTCATAGAATAAAATATAGGCAGCACACTATATGACATTGGTCATAAAGGAATCTTTTCAGATGCCATGCCTATTCAGACCAGGGAAACTAAAGAAAAAATAAGCAAGTGGGACTTCATCAGATTAAAGAGCTTATACAAGACAAATGAAACCAGAATCATAATGAACAGACAACTCACCAGCTGGGAGAAAATATTAGCAAAACATATATCTGACAAGGGGTTAATCTCCATAATATATAAAGAACTCACACCACTGAACAACAAAGAATCAAACAACCTAGTCAAAAAATGGGCAGAGGAAATGAACAGACATTTCTCCAAAAAGGTATACAGATGGCCAATAGGCACATGAAAAGATGTTCAAGATCACTAATCATCAGGCAAACGCAAATCAAAACAACACTAAGATAGCACCTCACGCCCGTTAGAATGGCTACGATCACCAAGACAAAAAACAGCAAATGTCTGAGAGGATGTGGAGAAACAGGAACCCTCATACACAGCTGGTAAGAATGCAAACTGGTGCCGCTTCTATGGAAAATGGTATGGAGATTCCTCAAAAAATTAAAAATAGAAATACCCTATGATCCAGCTATCTCACTACTAGGAATCTATCCAACGAACTTGAAATCAACAATCCAAAGAGGCTTATGCACCCCTATGTTCATTGCAGCATTATTCACTATAGCCAAGAAGTGGAAGCAACCCAAGTGTCCCTCAACTGATGATTGGATCAAGAAGATGTGATATACATACACAATGGAATACTACTCAGCCATAAAAAAGACAAAATGGTCCCATTTGCAACAACATGAATGGACCTGTAAGGTATTATGTTAAGTGAAATAAGCCAGAAACAGAAAGACAAACACCATATGATCTCACTCATATTTGGAATATAAACCAACACATGGACAGACAAAACTGTATTGTGGTTACCAGCGGCAATGGGGGTAGGCGTTGGGCACAAGGGGTGAAGGGAGACATCTACATGGTGATGGACAAACAAAAATGGACAAGCAAAAATTTTACAATGTTATAAACTATTAAAACATCAATAAAAAAGTACCCCAAAACAAATGGAAGTGGAAATACATAGTACAAAAATGTAAATAGATGCAGGAAAAGCAATTTTATGCTAGTTTAGCAATAAACACATACTGAAAAAACAAAAATCTCATATAACTAACCTATCTTAACACCTCAATAAACTAGTAGAAAACAAGAACTAAGCTGAATGGCAAAACCTCAACAAACTAGTAGAAACCAAGACCGAAGCCCGATCTTAAAAGAAAGAATGAGATAATAAAGAACTTAGCATAAATAAATGAAATACAGAACTAAAAATAAATAGAAAGGAATCAAGAAGTTAAGAGCTGAATTTTTGAAAATGTAAACAAAATTTAGCTAAACATACCAGGGAAACAAAGAGGGAAGACTGACAAAAAAAGTTAAAATTAAAGTTAAAAAAAAGTTAAAATGGGGCCAGCTCCATGGCTTAGCGGTTAAGTGCGCGCTCCGCTACTGGCGGCCCAGGTTTGGATCCTGGGCAGGCACTGACGCACCGCTTCTCTGGCCATGCTGGTGCCGCATCCCACATACAGCAACTAGAAGGATGTGCAACTATGACATACAACTATCTACTGGGGCTTTGAGGGCAAAAAAAAAAAAGGAGGAGGATCAGCAATAGATGTTAGGTCAGAGCCGGCCTTCCTCAAGAAAAAAGAAGAGGATTAGCATGGATGTTAGCTCGCGGCTGATCTTCCTAACAAAAAAATAAATAAATAAATAAAAAATAATAATAATTAAAAAAATTAAAATGTTAAAAAGGAGACATTACAATGGATACCAAGAAAATATGAAGAATCATAAGAGACTACTTATAAACAGTTATACTGCAACAAATTAGGAAAACCAAAATAAAAGGGTAAATTGCTAGAAATACACCCTCTAACAAGACTAAATCTTGATGGACTAGAAAATCTGAACAGACCAGTTAATAAGAAGAAGATTAAATCAGTATAAACAAAAACCCTCCCAACAGAGAAAAGCCCAACCAAGATCATGTGGCTTCACTGGTGAATAGCATCATGTATTAAAAGGAGAATTAACATCAATTTTTATCAAAGTCTTCCAAAAAACTGAAGAGGAGAAAACACTCCCAATCTCATTTTAGGATGCCTGCATCATCTTAATACCGAAACAAGAAAAAGACACTATAAGAAAAAGAGAACTTCAGTCCAATATCCTTGATGCACAGTTGGGAAAATTCCCAACTAAATATGAACAAACTGAATTCAATAGCACATAAAAAGGATCATAAGCCACAGTCAAGCCCAGAATGCAAGAAGGGTTCACCATAGACAGATCAATAATTGTCATACACAATGTTAACAGAAGCAAAGACAAAAATCATATGATCATCTCAAATGCAGAAAAAGCATTTGACAAAATTCAACATCCTTCCATTTTTAAAACTCTCACTTACAATGATTATACAAAAAACATAACATACGCTTTATGTTATAGTAACATTTATGGAGCATAACATATGCTCATAACAGCTGTATATGACAATCCAACAACTAACATGAGCTTTCAAGTTGAAAGCTTTTACTCTGTGATCAGAAACAACACAAGGGTGCATATATTCACTACTCCTTTCCTCATAGTACTAGATGTACAAGCCAGAGCAATGAGGCAAGAAAAATAAAGAAAGGACTCTAAATCAGAAAGGAAGAGTAAAACTATCTTTTGTGCAGATGACATGACCTTATATGTAGAAAATCCTAAAGTCTCCAGAAACAAAGTACACAACTGATCAAAATCTCTAAGAAAACACAAAATATGTGTTTTTTTCCCCTGTTCCAAATTTAACAGATCAATTTGGCAAGATACAACATGATTTTGAACATTAAACACATAGTGTATCTGGAATGAAAAAGTTGTTAGGCAGAAACATGACTTTTCCTCCACGTATCCCAGTATTCCCCAAAAACCCTAGGACTGATATTTTAATCCTCTGGGAATATTACCAGAGTCCTTGGATCCTAATATATCCCCCCAGAAATAAACAACCTCCTTGACTGGCCTGACATCATCAAAGTGACTTCCCTCCATGCTTTGTGAGATGAATGGAATTGGAGTGATTTCTCAGTCTACTAGCAGGATATTTTCAAACAAACTTTTCTAGAAGACCCTCACAAACTCCCATTCATCAATCTTTCCTCCATTCTCAGTTCTCAGACTTGGACTCATATGAAGATTTAGGGTAGTATTCAGAAATTTTTGTAATATCTAATGTTTTACTTACAAAGTGCATTATGTAAGCAGAAAAGAATTGAATAGAGCAAGTGAAATCTCATCCCTTAGGTCTAAACAAAAGTAACCTACTGAACCTTCCTGAGCTTCACTTTCCTATCCGTAGAATGGGAACAAGCTTTTTTTCCACATCCCATAAGATGGGTAGGAGGATTAAACGAAGTAACTGCAATGAAGTGCTCAACACTGCAGTTGGTGCTGTTCTTTATTTACCTTATTATGCTGTCACTGTCCAGAACTACCAAGGAGGATGGGTCTGAAGGCATTTCAGCAATTCTCAGAATTGTTATGGCTAATAACACGGAGGAACGGGTATGATTCACCTGTAATGTGCATGCGAGGCTGCCAAGATCGTTGGACGAATCGGCGGACCTGTGCCCGCTCACGATTAGTTTGACTGCGTTAATTTACATTAATCGAACGTGGGAACAGAAACTACCACTATGAAACGGAGAGAGTAGCCGTTCCTGACAGACGTGCACCGGGAAGAAGTAACGCAGATGATTAAGCGCGCGTTGTGGTAAAACGGGATGAACCAGAGAACTGAGGCGAGTTTTCACCTGAGCATCCACAGCAACATTTGCAAACGATGTTCAGTTTAACGTAGCGTTCACTGTGGTCTACACCTTGTTTCGGGGTTACCCTAAATAACAAAATTACAGAGGTACGGCAGAATTATACCAACTCGTCAGGACAGTCGTTTCTTCCGGGAGGAAGGGGCTAAAGCGAGTTAGACGTTTACTGAGGCTGGTCTGAGATTGCCTTCCCCTGTGCACCATTTGCAAGGTTTGGTCGCTGTTACAGATTTGCTGAGAAGCAAGTATCGGATGAAGAGGCTTAGCCTCTCCTTTCCCGCTTGGCTTTGATTTGCAGAGTCGTGTAGCTCAGCCCCCACTCACGTCGTTTACATCACTGACGGCACCCATGCGACGTCCCCGTGACCAAGCCCCCTCTCCCAATTTGTTTCACACAGCGTTGACTCTCGCGTGCATTGCGCCACAGCATAAGGACGGCTCTTTGGACGTGGCTCTCCCGCCTCCGAGCGGGGCCGCCGTTCGCTTTTGCGTTGTCGAGTGCCCGTCATCAGGGCATTTTGGACCCCGTCCTTTGCCGTGGAGAAGGTTGAGGTCTCGTATCGCGAGACCGCGAGGCCGGCGCGCAGGGAGGGGAGGCCGGCGTGATTTCCGAGGCGGCGGGTCCGCTGGTCCAGAGCCCAGTAGCTCGGTGCCCAGCAACCAAGCATCTGCAGAGTGCTGCTGGTTGGCTACGCCGCACGCGTAGGGTCAAGTGTTGCCGCTGCTGGCTCTCGGCGGTGAACGGGCTTGGAGCGTGGATGTCGTGACCGACGACGTGCGCGAGCGTTTGCTTTGCCGTCTTCTTGCCCCCTTCTGGCCTTGCTTTCAGTTGTTAACCTGATGCTTTGCTCAGTCCCTGCGCCGTGCGCGTCTTTCTTTACCGGCCTCCTCGGTGTCGCTGTGCCTTCCGTCGGCGTCTTCTGCTTCACTCCGTCCGATACGACTGCCACACGACTCGCCTTTTTGTCCCTGCGTCTCTGTGCCTCGTCTCGTGCTCTACGGTGGACTCTCTTTCGCAGAAGTTTCTCTTAATATGGGCCTTCTCTTCCATCTCTGCCCGGACCGCGCCCTCTGGTGCTTGCTGCCTCCTCCTTTTCAGCGTCCTTCCTGGCCTTTTCTGCTAACCTGGATGGGAGTGTCCGGCTGAGACTTCAGTCTGTCGCGTTTTTGGCTCTGCCTCTGTTGCTGTTTCTTTTTCCCTCTCGTCTCTTTGTCTTTTTTCTGTGTCCGTGTCCTCCTGCCCCTCTTTGAGGGTTTCCCTTCAGATCGTTTAGTCTTTTAAGAAGTCTCTGTATAAGCGTGTGCTCCCCAGTTCCGGCTTTTTTCACTCCCTCTTTCCCTGGTGCTTCTGTCTTTAGCGATAGAGGTCTCCGGGGATGGGACTGTTTTGCCCCGTGTCTCTGTTTTCTTCAGACTGTGTGTGCTGGCTCTTTTCTGTCTCCCTGTGTCCTGTTCTTGGTCTTTTCTCTTCACCTTTTCTCCCTAGGCGTGGTCGTCTCTCTCTGCCGCCTCTCGTGGAATGCCCGTGACTACCCTTTGGCTCTTGGATTTCATCTTTCTCGTGAGTTTTTCTCCATTTCCTCTGTTGCCTGTGTTTCCTTGCCTAGTTTCTGCCTCTGAGTCTTTTGTCTTCTCCTTTTCCCTGTCTGTGATGCTCTGTCTTTTCTTCAGGCATCCTTGTAAATGTCTTTTGGGGTTCTGTATAGACCTGCGTGTTAGTTTCTTCTGCGGATGCCTCCCTCTCTCTCCTTGAATTTTCCGCGCTCTCTCGCCTTCTATCCACACGTGCTTTTATCACAGTTATTTCCTGCCTCTCTCTGTGACTAGTGTCATTTTGCCTTGCTCTTGCTTTTGTGTTCGTCTTCTTGTATCCCCCTTCCTCTTTTGTTGACCGTGTGTTACTCTTCTTCGAGTCTGCTCTATCCCCCATGTGTCAGATTGTGTTTTTATCTTTTCTCGTTTTGTGCCTTGATTCTGACACTAGCCAGATTTTCTGACCTTGGCACCATGGATGTTCCGTGCGAGTCAGGAGCTTTGTCTTTTATTGACTGAGGTATTCCAAACTGCTGTAAGGCTGAGCATGGAGTAGATTGGTACACAATAAGCAAAGGTTGTATTATGTTCTGCCTTTTGTTTCTTCCTTCCTACCTTCATTCTTCCTGTCTGTCTGATATGTGTGTCTCAGCTGTCTCTGTGGTTTGGGGTTTGTCTCTTCCTCTTTTTCTCAGTCATCTGTGTGTGGTTGGGGCAGCTGGAAACTATACTGATATAGGTGCCTTGTACTTTTTCCCCCCTCAGTTTGTATTTCTGTTTTTGTCTCTGATGTTGTCTCTCTCTCTCTCCTATCTCTGGCTGCCATTCTCCCTTGTTCTCTAGTCTCTGCTGTGTAGTGTTTTGTTCCCATATTTGTCCTCTTCACATTACTCTCAGATTAAAAATCCCTTCAGGATCATTTTGGCATTTTCCACCATGCTGTGACGGAAACTCCCTTCTTATTTCATCTTTCTTGTTCTTTTTCCTTTGTGCTTGGTAATCTTCCTCTTTTTGTCATGATGATTATTCATCTTTTTATTCTCTTAGGTTTTCGTGTTTTCATAGTTCACCCTCCTGATATTCCAGCCACCACTGTTGTTTTGTCCTCACTCTGGAGATTAGAGCTACTTGCTGATGTGTTTGTTTTGTGTGCTTTCACCACTTCCATGTACTACTAAAGGAAGAAAAGATTAAAATATAGGAGCAAAAGAGCGGCATTGAATGCTCTTCTTGCTCATCTCTTTCAGCTCCTTATCTTCCTCCCTTTGATCCAGACTTTTTCAGTAGTCTTCTGGTAGACGAAAGTAGAAACTGCATTTTCTTGGATTTTGTAGGACTTAATGTGAAAATGGCTGAAGAAGACTCATCATCTTCTCCATCTGCTGCTGCCTCTCAGGAGCAAGAACAGTTCAAAAGAGGAATGTTGCTAATGTGCTCTGTGCTTGCAGACCACCATGAAGATGACTTGACTAGAGCGCCCCCCTGCCACATGACTCTGTCCAGCTTTGCTAGTATCTGGCCTGGCCCTCGCTGTGTCAAGAAGTTGACCATCAAAAACTTTAAAGGTAATGCAATGACCAGTTGTTAAGATTTCAGTTTTGGCTTGTCATACTCTGTTGCTGCTCGTTAATTTTAAATTCAGAGAGACAGTTAATATTTTTTGAGGCCCTGTTAATTTTTAGAAGAGTTAGGATCATCATTGATTTTGGAGCCTCTAGACTTGGGTCCTAACCATGATATAACCACAGAGCAAGCTGTGTGACTTTTGGAAAATTACTTCATACTCCAGATTGTTGTTTCCCTCTGAAAAATAGTGAGCTCCTTTCCATTTTGAAACACCATTCTAGATTGGCATGCCTTTCAGATTATACTCTGTCTTTCGTTTTCTTAGAGAATGGATCTGTAATGTTACTGAGAAGTGTTCTTCCACTGGTGGTCAAAAGGCAGCAATTTAAATTTTTGATAATGTGTAGAGCGTATAGTGAAAATTCATGCACCTGGCGGAACACAGTGACTGAGAAAAAACATTCATTGCTAAGATACATGCATTTCAGAAATTTCCATTGAATTATAATATCATTAAAGAAAAGACTCAACATAACTATTGGTTAGATTTTTTTCATATAATATTTGTAAAAAAACAACAAAAAAACCTCTTTATATGAGTATTTTGGCATTTTAAAAACGAATGTCCCCTCTATGGTGTCAGGAATCTTCTTAGTTGACAGAGTTTATAGGGCATGTCCCAACCTTGATTTCTGTGTTTAATTGTCAAGAGGAAATTTAACTTTTCCCATTGTAGTTGTTAATAGTCATTTTAAAACTTCTGTATTCAGTTCTTTTCTGCTTACTTAATACTCTCCTTCACATAAGTAAACTATCAGGTATTACGAAAATATCTGAATAACAACATCCAGATGTTCCTAAAGCTTTCCAAGAATAAATATTCTTAACATTTTGTCCCTTGCTCTTTTGTTTTCTTTCTTTGTTCTTTATCCAGAACTTAGTGCATGCTGAGTTTATTGTGCAGAAGCTTGACTTCAGATTGTCAGTATGTGAAAAAGCAATCTTATTGTAGGAACCAAGTGATGTTGCAAATAACATGAATTTGTAGAATTCATGTAATAATCATGCATTATTGGATATAGTGCAGCTGGGTTTTCCAATATTTCCTTTTCATAAATTTCAATATTTGTAGGATAAATTTCAGGAGATAGAATGCCTTGGTCTGTGTTTATTTTTTATTGTTTTAGTCAATGTTTGTATTTCATTTGATCTGTGCTTTCATACTTAAGGCTTAAGAATATTAAATCTTTCTTAAAATTATTTAAATAATTTTGGCTAATTTCATATTCCCATATGAACGATA
The DNA here is from genome assembly GCF_057802395.1 of Ceratotherium simum simum. Lineage (NCBI taxonomy): Eukaryota > Metazoa > Chordata > Mammalia > Perissodactyla > Rhinocerotidae > Ceratotherium > Ceratotherium simum. The sequence goes on from NC_141941.1 coordinate 12,451,103, forward strand.
TAAATGAAATTTTGCATTCTGTTTCAGATATTAAAAACAGTGTAAAAATAAATTCAGAAAATATTCAGTTGCAGTGGGAAAGGAGCGTTGACGTACTACTCCTGACCATAGTAATCAAATATCTGACTTTTAGTCTTTTTTGCTGACTTTTTAAAATATCAACTCCTAGATTTTTAAAGATTTCACCTTCCCTTTTTCATGACATAATTAACTAATAATGTTTTTCAGTCTTTTAAAATAACTCATTCTTTCAGAGTAAATTTGTATTATTAGATAAGGTCTACATAGAAGGAGAAATGTTTGCCACCTTGGACAATATGGAATTTCTAGACAGTGACTACAATGTGAAGAAAACAAATGAAATCCAGTTTTCAACTTGTTATTCTTGGCCTAACAAATTTACCTGCCAAGGAATTTCAAAATGGTAAATACCAACTTTTCCTTGAAGAAGAATATTTTTGGTTTGAAGTTTTGCTTCTACAGTGGCTTATCCTATATAAATATATATACATGTAATACATAATTAGTTATGATATATGTTATAATTATATAATTAATAATATAATATAATTTTAATTCACAATTCTATAATTATAGAATTTATAATGTAATTTTAATTTATAATATAATCATTATTTATAATTTTAAAAAAATTAATATAATTAATAATTATAATGTATTATGTATGTATGTAAATTATGGTTATATATATGTTATGTATATACACACATGTTAACATAACATACATTTATGTGTATATATAGCTTCACTCTCCCAAAGGGAGCAAATCTTGGATTTTGGTTGTTTTCTGAGTCCTTCAATTTGTGCTTAAATTTGTATTAGTCTTTTTTGTCCTTATTGTAGATTTACTTTTTATGCTCTGCCAGCTCCTTTAGTATAAGGTTGTCATCTAATATAATTAAAAGATTATTTTTGTTTAATAATTTTCATGTGAAAGTCTCATGATTTTTGTTGAGACTGTATTTTTTTCTTTTTTTAATAATGAATCTCCAGTCTGCTTTTTTTCGTTGTTTGATTTTGATGAAGATTGGCTGTGTGCTAACATCTCTTGCTAGTCTTCCTCTTTTTTCTCTCCAAAGCCCCAGTCCATAGTTGTGCATCATAGTTGTAGAGTTGTAGCTCTTCTGTGTGGGACACTGCCTCAGCATGACTTGAGGAAGGGTGAGTAGGTCTGTGCCCTCGATCCGACCCAGTGAACCCTGGGCCACCGAAGCAGAACATGCAGACTTCATCACTACACCTCCTGGCTGGGTCTGAGACTGTGTTTTAGTAGTATTGTGCTTCTATTATTTCTGCTGTTAAATTCACACGGCATAACATTAGACAGTGACAGTTGTACACTATTGTAAAGTGTACAGTTGTACACTTAGTACATGACAGTGTTGTGCAACCACCAGCTCGGTCTAGTTCCAAGATATTTTAATCACCTCAAAATGAAACCCCATACTCACGAGCAATCCCCCTTTCTCTACCTACTCCCTTTTCCCTCCCCTCCCCACCCGTCCGCCCCCAGGCAATCAGCAGTCTGATTTTGTCTCTCTGGATTTGCCTGTTCTGGATGTTTCATATAAATGAAATCTTTCAATAAGCAACCTTTTGTGTCTGGCTTCTTTCACTTAGCATACTGCTTTTGAAGGTCACCTGTGTTGTAGCGTGTGTGAGTGCTTCATTCATTTTTATGGCTGAAATAAAATTGCATTGTGTGGACATACATGATGCTATGACCTTTTTTTTTTTCCTGAGGAAGATGAGCCCTGGGCTAACATCTGATGCCAATCCTCCTCTTTTTGCTGAGGAAGATTGGCCCTGGGTGAACATCTGTGCCCATCTTCCTCTGCCTTATATGGGGCGCTGCCACAGCATGGCTTGACAAGCGGTGCATTGGTACGCGCCCAGGGGCCGAACCTCTGAACCCAGGCTGCTGAAGCAGAAGCAGAGCATGTGCACTTAACCGCTGCGCGCCTGCTATGACCATTTATGGACAAGAATTTGTCTGAATACATGTTTTTAACACTTTTGGCGATATACCAGGAAGGGAATTGTGGGGTCATATGGTAGTTGTGTGTTTGATTAGTGGAAGAACCACCAAACTTTTCCACACTGGCCACACCATTTTACATTCCCACCAGCACTGTACAAGGGCTCCAGGCTCCACGTTCTCTCAAAAACTTGTTATATCCTTCCTGATAGGTATGAAGTTGTATGTCATGGTTTTGAGTTGTTTTTTCCTATTGACAGGTTACGTTGAGCAACTTTGCATGAGTTGCTTGGCTATTTGTATATCTTCTTGAAAGAAAGTGTCTCTTCATATCCTTTTGTCCTAATTCTTAATTGGGATTATCTTTTTGTGGTTGTGTTGTAGGAGTTCTTTATTCTGGATATTAGATGCTTCTCACTTAATGATTAGCAAATATTTTCTCCTATGCTGAGGGTTGTCGTTTTGCTTTCTTGATTATGTGCTTTGATGCAGAGAACGTTTTTTTTTCCCCCAGGGAACATTCACCCTAAACCAATATCTGCCAATCTTCCTCCTTTTTTCTTCCTCACCCCGCCCCATATTCCCAGTACATAGTTGTGTATAGTCATAAGTTCTTCTGTTCTTCTTTGTGAGCTTTCTCCATGGTGTGCCTACTGACAGATGAGTGGTGTAGTTCTGTGCCTGGGAACTGAACCCAGGCCACCAAAGTGGAGGATGCTGAACTTGAACTGCTAGCCCATCAGGGCTGGCTCGTGCACAGAAGTTTTTAATTTTAAATTAATGAGGCCCACTGAGTTGCTCTTTTGTTGCTTGTGCTTTGGTGTCATACATATGAATCTGTTGCCTCATCCAAGGCCGTGAAGGTTTACTGTATGTTTTCTTCTAAGAGTTTTATAAATTTTGCTCTTACATTTAGGTCTTTGATCCACTTTGAATTAATTTTTGTGTATGACACAAGGTCGTGGTTCATCCTTGTTCTGTATGTGGATGTCTAGTTGTCCTAGCACCATCCGTTGAGGAGATATTCTTTCCCCACTGAATGGTCTTGACATTTTGTTTATAATCAGCTCATCACAGATGTGGGGGGCGATGTGTAGTCTTTTGACATTGTCTCCCAGAACATTTGGTCCATAAAGTTTTGTTTATTTGTTAGATAAACCCTGATGCTGGGAAACTATAATGCAGAAACATGGCAAAAATTAAAAGAAGCTATACAAGCTATCCAGAACAATCTCTCTATTAAATACAGCTTGGAAGAACTCTATCAGGTGTGTGTTATTTTGGATAGAAATATTCATTAATCATAATGGAGTCAAGATTTATATAATTAAATGTAGTCTACTTGTGTTGGGTCTCTCGAATGTGTTTTGTAATCATGCATTGTAATCATGGAATCCATCATGGATTGCAATAATGCAATCCTATAAACATTTTTTCTCTGAATTTGTATTTGATGATTTACTTAGCTGCATTTATGCTTTATAGACTATATACTTTTATGTATTTTTTTCATTGTTCAAGTTATTTTTACTCAATTTAGCATGGTCTTGTATACCTTATTTCTTATTCTGGCAAGAGTCTAGAATAGCTGTTTGTTAAAATTGGAGAGAAATATGTTGCAACATAAATGGGTTTCAAAGCTGTTTAGGACCTTGTAATTAATTTCGTTAAGTATTTATGTAGGAGAGAATTAAATTCTTGAACATCCCGATGCTCTTTAATTTTTTTTTGTAATCTCTGTGTAACATGTGTATCTTTTTCCTCTATCTGATTGTGTCTTGAGCTCAAGCAAATCTTTCTCAAGTCAATCCAGTGAAATTTGAGATACTATTCAAGAGTAACGTTATTAATCCGATTTACTCTTTCATAATAATGCAATTACTGTTGCATTGACTTCTCCTTGTTATGGTCCTGTATTCATTTTTTGTATTATACAGACTCTAGCAATCATAAGCCATTAACTTTGCTTTATGGTTAGATTTCTCTTCTTTTCTTCATTTTCTTTTCTTTTCCACATGGAATCTTTGCACACACTTGCTACCTTGACCACGTCTTCTTTGTTCTCCTTAATATACAGTTTGAAGTGCTGACCCTCAGTTCTTTTGGGTGAATGCTCTCATTCCACTCTACATTTCTTGAAGTCACTGCTGATATATTGACATATATTGCTCTTGGAGCCTGCCATTTATCAACTATCTGAGGAAATTGCTTGGCAGGCCTGGTGGAAGCATTTGGAAGTGATTTCACCTTTTTGAGCCTCAGTTTCCTCATCTCTGAAATGCTCAGGATGAAAGGATAGTACTGTGCCACGGTGTAATTTGGTAAAGGTAGAATGATGTCTGGTTAATGTAAATTGTTTGGAACAGTCTCTGAGCAGTAGTAAGCGCTTACCAAGTTAGAGTTACCATTCTTCTCTCTCCTCTTCTTCTAGCTCCTCTTTCTAACTATAAGTGGAATAGCCTCACTGTCAAATGCATTGTGTTCATAGATGCAGTCAGAAAATTATTCTCTTAGAAATTTATGTGTATATTCCATTCTAAGTAGAAGGTTGCAGTTTTTACCTTGTTGTACACTTATGCATTTTTACGTACTCCCTTGAATGTAAAGTCTTTAAAGCACATACTTTGTCTGGTCTCTGTGATTTTTTTGTAGTGAAATATACATAACATGAAATATTACCATTTTAGGTTTATACTTCAGTGACATCAAGTATATTCACAATCTTTTGCAACCACTAGTGCTATCTAGTTCAAGGACTTTATTCATTACCCCAAGAGGAAACTCCATATCCGTTAAGGAGTCACTCTCCATTCCCTTTCGACTCCCGCCCCTGACTATTACTAGTTTGCTGCTTTCTGTCTCTATGGATTTACCTAATCTGGGTATTTCATGTAAATGGAATCATACAATATGTGACCTTTTTATGTCTGCCTTTTTTCACTTTGTATAATATATTTGGGGTTCATTCATGTTATAGCATGCTTTAGTATCTCATTCCGTTTTATAGATAAATAGTATTTCATTGTGTGATAACCACATTTTATTAACACATTCATCAGCTGATGGAAATTTGGGGTTGTTGGCTATTGTGAATAAATGCTGCTATGAACATTGTATATAAGTTTCTTTTTGAACACCTGCTTTAAGTATTTTGGTTTTATACCAGGGGTTGGAAGTGCTGAGTTATGTGGTAATTCCATATTTACCTTTGGAAGCCCTGCCTAATTGTTTTGCACAGTGGCTGTACCATATTACTTTCTCCTGTGTTCTGTACTAGGCAGTGTAGGAGGATCCAGTTTCTCCACATCCTCACCAACACTTGCTGCTTTCCGTTTTTTGAAATCTAAGACATCCTGGTGGATGTGACGTCGTTCTCAGCGTGACTGTGATTTGTGTTTCCTGAAGGATTAATGACATGCAGCGTCTTTTCATGAACTTGTTGGCCTTTTGTATATCTCCTTTGAAAATTGTTATTCAAATTTTTTGCCCATTTTTAATTGAGTTGTTTGTCTTGTTGTTAAATTATATGTGTTCTTTGTATATTGTGGACACTAGATGGTTAACGTATAGGATTTGCAAATGTTTTCTCCCGTTCTCTGTGTTGTCTTTTCACTTTTCATAAAAATGATTTTTGAAGTGAACTTTATGTGACATAAAATTAGCTATTTTAAAGCAAGCAGTTTAGGACATTTACAATTTTGTGCAGCCGCTGACTGTATCAAGTTCCATTTGTATCACTGTAATGGAAGGCTTTTACCCATGAAACTGTTACTTCCTATTACTGCTCCACAAGCCCCTGGGCAACACCGATTTGCTTTTCATCTTTAAGGATTTGGTTGTCCTGGGTATTTCATAGTAAATGGAATTATAAAACATGTTCCCTCCCGTGGCAGTTTTCTCTCAGTTAGCATAATGCTTTTTAAGATTCGTCTGTGGCATAGCGTATATCTATACCTCGTGTTTTTATATGGCTGAATAATATTGCATTATTTGGATGTACACGGTTTCTTTGTCCCTTCGTCCCTTGATAGACATAAGATTGTGTCCACCTTTGATTATTGTGAATAGTGGTGCTGTGAACATGAGTGAACATGTACTTGTCTGTGTCCCTGTTTTCAAGTCTTTGAGTATATCCCTTAGAGGGGAACTGAGGGACCTTGTGTTAATTCCGTGTTTAACTTCTGGAGGAACTGCCACATTCTTTTCCTCAGTGGCTGCACCATTTGGCAGTGCCATAGTCAATGTATGAGGATTCCAGTTTCTCCATACCCTTGCCAACGCTTGTTACTTTTTGTGTTTTGATTGTAGTCATCGTGGTGGGTTGAAGGGGTACCTTGCTGAGTTTTTGATTTGCATTTCCAAAATGACTGATGATGTTGAGTATGTTTACATGTGCTAGATGGGATATTCATATATTCTTTATGAGAAATGTTTAAGTTCTTTCTCCATTTAATTTTTATTGAAGTGATGTTAGTAATGTAACATAAAACTGGCCGTTTAAAGATGTACAATTCCATTATGTTGTGCAGTCACCATCTCTGTCACCCAGATTGAAACCCTGTACCTGTGTAGCATCCACTCCCTGTTCTGCCCTCCCCCAGCCCTTGGCCAACATTCATCTTCCTTTTGTCTTTCTGGGTGTACCTGTTCTGAATATTTCATAGAAGCACAGTCATGCAGTATATTGCCTCTTGTGTCAGTTTCCTTTCATTTAGTGTAATATTCTCAAGATTCGTCCATGCTGTGGCGTGCATTAACACTTTGTTCCTTTTAGTGGCTGAGTGATATTCCACTGTATTATATACCATGTTGTGTTTGTCCATTCATCTGATAGTGGACAGTTATTTTTTTCTGCCTATTAGCTTGTGAATAATACTGCTGTGAACATGCTTGTAGAAGAATCTGATTTCTCTGTTTTCAGTTATTTTGGGATTAACCTAGGAGTGTAGTTGTGGGTCATGTGTAATCTGTGTTTACCTTTTGGAAGAACTCCCAAACCATGTTCCACAGAGGCTGGGCTGTTTTGTAATCCCCTGGGTATTGTGTGAGGGTTCCAGTTTTTCCTCATTCTTGACACCACTTGTGATTCTCCGTTTAAAGAAATTAAATCCACTCTAGTTGGTGTGAAGTGGTATCCCACTGAGGTTTAGGCATTTCCCTGGTTGCGCGTTTCTCTCACATTGAACAGTTTTCCTGTGCATGTTGGTCATTTGTGTCTCTTCTTGGAAAAGTCTATTTAAATCATCTGTTTCTGTTTAAATCTGGTTGTCTGTCTTTTTGTTGTTGAAATATACAAGTGTCTTGTGTGTGCTGGATATTAAAATCTTATCAAATATGTGATTTGCACATATTTTCTCTAACTCTGTGGGCTGTCTTTTCACTCTCTCAGTAGTGTCAGTTGACACACACAAATTTTTAGTTTTGCTATAGTCCGGTTTACCTGTTTTCCTTTTTTAGCTTCTGCTTTTGGTGTCCTGTTTAACAAACAATTGCCAAATCCAAGGTTATGCAGATTTTGCGTTATGCTTTCTCCCAAGAGTTTAATAATTTTAGCTCTTATATTTGCTGTTTGATGCATTTTGCTTTAATTTTTGTAAATGATATAAGGAAGGGATCAACTTTGTTTGTATGGGCATGTTCATTTGTTTAAGAGATTCTTCTCTCCCCATTGAATGATGTTGATATCCGTGTCAAGTATCAGTGGAATGGATATGTAAGTTTGTGTTTCTGGGCTCTCAGTTTTATTCTGTTGGTTTAAATGTGTGTCCTTATTCCAAAACCATATGGTTTTGATTGCTATAGCCTGGGCTTTATTCTTTTTCCTACGTTCTTTTCCCTGTCTGCTCCTCAGACTGGATAATCTCAATTGACGTTATCTTCATGTTCACTGCTTCTTTCTCCGCCCAGTGACACCTCTTCTTGAACCTGTGTGGTGAATTTTTATTTTAGTCGTTATATTTTTCAGCTTTAGATTGTTGTTCCTTTTAGTGACTCACATTTCTTTATTGAAAGTCTCCCTTTGTCAAGACAGCATCCACCTGGGTTCTTGTAGTTTTTTTGTCAAAGCTTCTTTTAGCCATTTGAGAATATTTTCAGCAGTGGATTCAATTTACTGTAATAAGTCCCATATCTTTGCTTTCTCATGGACAAATTTTAATTGTTCCTTTATTCCTAGAATGGGCCACATTTTGTTGTTCTTTTGCATGCCTCATAATTTTTTGTTGAAAACTGGAAGTTTTGAATATTATAATGTGGCTACTCTGGAGACAACTTCTTCCCCTTTCCCCATTGTTTGTTGCTACTGCTTCTTGTGTGTGATTGGTGTTAGTTTTCTTAGTCATTTTTCCACAGTATTTTGTAAAAACTGTACTTCTTTACCCTGTTCCATTAGCTTAGTGGTCAGCTGGTTATTTTTCTGAGATTTGCTTAAGCACTGCAGCCAAAGCAAACCAAGCCCCTTCCCTTCTTGTGAAGGTTAGATTTGTGTTGAGGCATTCATTCTTTGGTTAGCCATGCTGATGACAGCTCCATCTTAGCCTTCTCTCACTCTGTGTGGGCGTAGCCTGAAAGTAAGAGCGAGCTGAAGTTAGGGTCTCCTCAGGTCTTTTCTGAGAATGTGTTGAGCCCTGGGCATGTGTGTGGCTTCTTGATTTCCTGGTATACACAGGAGCGTTTCAAAGCACTTACTTCATATATATCTTTCCCAGCTTCTAATCCTTTCTGAGATTTTTGCTCTGTGTGCTGCTTGTCTTGTTAGTTACTATCTCTTGCCCCAGATGGCCAAGTCTAGTATGTGTGTCTTTAAGTTTTTTGGTGTAGTCCCCCAAGCAGATCCTTAGGGAGCTGCTTCAGGAAATTCTATGGCAAGAGGCACAAAGACAAGCCCCGGAATTTGAACACACATCTACAGTCTTTGAGAACAAGGTCTATATTTCCCCCAATGTTACTTGCAAGCTGCACCAGCAGCAAGTTCGCTGCCATCGTAGCAGGTGGGTAAGTTAACAGCACAAAGCTGTGTTACTGAAATGTAGCAGCCTCTTTCTTCATTAAATGTTCCTTTGATTTTAAGCTTTTGGCTGGATTCCAGGGCCCTGAAGAAGTTGATTCTGATAGTTCTTGCCAGCCTAATTGTTCATTTAGTGGGTGGATAGAGTTTTGAAGTTCCCCACTTCACCATTTTTGGTGACATCACACCACTGGTCAGCAGGGCATGGTTTAATGTAAACAGAATGGTTTGGTTTATTCTTCATTAGAAGTGTATTAAACTTCATTTTTAAATAAAATTGTATGTGGTTGTAATTGTTGTATACGTTATCTTTAACTCTTTTTTTGTTTTTAAAATTTTAAAGTAAAATTACAAACTCTGAAACATTTTGAAAGGCAGGACATGAGTTTAAGTATGCATAATTTCAGAGAATTAATTTTTAGGTAAAAAATTTTTATTGCAGCCATGTCTTTGCATAGTTAGAATGACTTCTTAAGGATCGGTTGGTATAGATTGCTTCCAAGGGAAGAATTTTAGGTACATTTTTCTAGGCTTTCAAATATTGAAAATTTTGAAACAGGTTTTTTCCATTTAATAGTCATTTATAATGTATTGACACGTATCGATTCGTTGATTTGTATGAATATGTTCATTATCATTAATAAATATAGAAAAATAACTTAAACCTTACTTTATTTTTTCAACCTTGTTTTGAGTATGCACACATGTTTCTAATTCTGCAGAGCATTGAGAATCTTTGCTCTTACGATTTATCTGCAACCTCATATAAACAGTTGAAGCAGCTTTGTGAAGACCACGTCAAAGTACAAATTCGTAAGTTCAGAGATTATCCTTTTTTGGAAACCAGAGGCTTTATATTCTTTTCCTTTCCTTTAGTCCATTTTTAACAATGTATATTTTCCGTTTTCCACATATGGCAGACAAAAGAGGAGAAAGTTTTCTTAATTTACATTTTGCATATCTAAAGGTGCTCTATGGGATTCATGTAAAATAACCTGCGTTTTTTCCTTTATGTTGGTTTTCATTTGTTTGTCAAATTTCTCGTGTGAGATTCTGTTGAGTGGAATAATTCATTTGAAATATTGGATGAATTTTTATTTTATTTATTTTATTTTATTTTATTTTTTTGTGAGAAGGACTAGCTCTGAGCTAACATCTGATGCCAGTCCTCCCCTTTTTTCTTGAGGAAGATTGGCCCTGAGCTAACATCTGTGCCCATCTTCCTCTACTTTATATGGGACGCCGCCACAGCATGGCTTAACAAGCAATGTGTCCGTGCACGCCTGGGATCCGAACCTGCGAACCCCGGGCCACCGAAGCGGAGCACGCGCACTTAACCACTTGTGCCACCGGGCCGGCCCCTGGGGTGAATTTTATTTTTGACAGCTTTATGTTCTGTTTTAAGACCTAGAGATGCTTGGACTTCTGGTTATCATTAGGCAGTTTTGCTAAATATTGTCTTGTGGAAGTCATATCTTCCATTTGCAGAACGCATGTTACTTTCAGAACATAAACTTTTTCTTAACATTACCTCATGGATTCTCTGGAAAGTGACCCTTTTCTAAAGAAAATGGATAAATGCTGGCAAGACCATGGCAGACAAATGGTAGAGTGTAAAAATTGCATTTTTAGTTGAAAGTATTATTATGGAATGTGCTAAGTGGTTCTATATAAAGTAAAATCCAAAATGCAGTTAACACATACTTTATGTTAAAACATGTTTAGAAGTGCTTTTATGGTAGAAATTTATTCTCAGTTGTTGAAAATTCATATTTCAGTATTTTGGTCCCCTTACAATATGGAAACCTTTTTTTTTTTTTTAAGAATGTTGTATTTTAGAGTAATTGTGTTTCACATTAATTTGAACTTAATCAACTATACATCAGGTTTCTTTATAATTACAAATTATTTGCAATTATAAAACTTACTCTTATTAAATAGTTTCCGAAATTAGTAATTTACACTCTGAGATATGAGTACACAAAGGAATGTACTGAAAAGGAATTTGAGCTGTAACAAAGGAAATTATACTAAATTAGGTAAGTAAGGTCTGTTAAATATTTAACACAAGGTATTTCTGAATATTGAATATGACAATATGATGAAAACTTTGCATGCTTCTCAATTTTGGTGCATTAGTGCATAAAAATAATATGATGCATTAATACTATTAATATAACTTTTAAAACTTTATTTGATGTGTAAACCCCAACATGCTCTCAGTTCAAAGCTTTAACCTCAATGGAAAGCGTTTTTCTCAGTTTCTTACGTAAAGACCAAAGCTAGAATAGAGACTAAACTATTCCTCTTCTTTGAAATAGTGATAGTGAACAGTTTATATTTTTAAAGTGTAAAGGAGGGCACCACATCAGTTATAATATGAACGTGTTTACCTGATTTACCTGATTATTTGTTTTAATGAACTTTTCTTCATCTTTGGTTGAGTTCTTTCTTTCTTTTTGGAGTTGTTAAGTCCCATGCTCACCCATTTCCTGTTAGATGTTTACTGTCTGATAATAGATGGCTACCACATCACAGCTTTCTAATTTTCAGACTCATTTCAAAAAGTGAGAGTGAGTCTTGGCTCAGAATTGAGGCTGTTAACCCTGCAACCATCATATCTCCTTTAACCTCCCACAGCTCTGTCTCCTGACAGAGTTCCCCAGACAGCACAATAACCCCTTCCCATAATGCTTCCAGATGTTCTGTGCAGAGTTCCCAGGAGCAAGGGCACAGAGGTACTTAAGTGTTTTTAGATAGAAGCCAAAAAAGTACACACTTTCTAAAAACAGAATATTAATGAATACAATGGTTGCCAGTGGTAAGATTGCACAAAGACATCTTAAACCCTTAGCAATTTAGTTACATCATTGAGAGTGAAGTTGAACTTGCCAAAAAGTTAAAAGTCTATGAGACCATATTTAGGTTTTCTTCTTTGTGGCTGTTTTGGTCCAGTCTACAGGATGGTGTGTCAAGGGAAAACAAGTGTGCCTCGTATGTTCATTCCTCCGTGCAATATTTAGCCAGCAAGGCTGGAAAACACAGCCTGGAAAAATCTTACTTGTGCCTTAAAGTGCAGTTCACAGGTTATCACTTCTCTCTGGGTTTCTAGGCTCTTACCATCTCCTCATTCCGCTCTCATTTTCTCTTATCTGTCTTTTGGCTTCCTCCAGCTGTTTAAGCATGTGTTTCTTATAGCATTTAACAGGTGCATTTAACTTATGATTTCTCTACTTCCTTTGTTAGATTATGAATTCTTGAACAAAATTTTTGAGATACACTTGAGACCTAACATTATGTAAGTTTAGGATGGACAGTGTGATAATTTGATACCTTTGTATATTGCAAAGAAATTACCACAGTAGCATTAGCTAACACCTTCATCACATCACGTAATTATTATTTCTTTTTTGTGGTGAGAACATTGAAGTATCTACACCCTGACCAACTTTCAGGTATATAATCCAGTGTTATTAACCGCCATCACCATGCTGTACACTAGTTCTCCAAAACTTATTCCTCTTACAACTGAAAGTTTGTATCCTTTGACTGTTCCTGATTATTTTAAAATTTAAATTATTAAAAATGTATTTTATTCATAAATTAATAATTTTATTAATAAATTAATATAATTTGAATAAGTACTTCAAGTTTTCTGTTTAATTTTCTAATATAGTAAATATCTATGGATATGACCCACATTAACAGAAATACTTTGGTTTCATCAATAATTTTTAAACGTATAAAGGAGACTGAGACAAGATTGTTTGTGAACTGCTAGTCTAGTATATGCTCAAATTATAATTAATTTATACATAACCAATATATTCATAGTAAAGAATTATCGCTTGTTACTCTGTTGTGTCTTCAAATAAAAGCCATAGGATCTTGGAATTTTACATAGTCTTGGCAATAGCAGTGATTCTGTTAATTCTTCATCATCTTTTTTCTTCCTTCACCATCTACAACTCTAGCTCTCTTATATTTTCAATCTTCTAATCTTGTACTCATAGTTTTGTCAAAAGTTCGTTTGTTAGGCAAACTATATTTAGCACTGATGTTGATATATCAGCAGTTTTTATTTTTAAAATAATCTTTGTATGTATTAACTTTCTTCACATATCTCCACTAATCTTTATTATTTAAGGAGGAATTCAGAACCAACAGTGTAGAAAATGAATGAAAAATTTGTAGGGTTATCTCTCCAAGGCAAATAAATATGTTACTGTGCATGTTTGATTTAGCAGACTGAAAGGGATATTTGTAACTACCAAAAATAATGTGCTTTATTTAAGAATAAGATTTCATTATAAAGTGGATAATAATTTAAACAAAAATTCTTTTATACATAATGTTTCATCTTTGTTTCATTTCTGACAGATCATAATTAGGAACATTTTTCTGTTACTAGAGAGAAATTTTCCAAATTCGATGTTGTCTTCCATTTGGTAAGGATGCCAGTAATCACTTTAAAAGAATTGTTACATGCAATTTTGTGTGTGTGGGTGTGTGTGTGTGTGGTGAGGGAGATTGGCCCTGAGCTAACATCCATTGCTAATCTTCCTCTTTTTGCTTGAGGAAGATTGGCCCTGAGCTAACATCTGTGCCAGTCTTCCTCTATTTTGTGTGGGACGTCACCACAGCGTGGCTTCATGAGCAGTGTGTAGATACACGCCTGGGATCCGAATCTGCAAAACCCCTGGCTGCCAGAACGGAGCATGCAAATTTAACTGCTATGCCACTGAGATGGTCCCTGTTACGTGCAATTTTTAATTTCCCCCTTGTCTGTCCTAAATGGAAGAAGAAATAGTAAGATAAAAATAATTTTCAAAATCTGTATTTCTCTATACCTATCATAAAATTTAAAAATATGTTTTAAAATTATGTTTGAGTACATGGTAGCTCTAAGTGTTAATATATACTTTCATCTCAGTGTGAGTAAACTCTCTACTTTAGGAAACATACTAGTTCTAGGATACATTCTAGGACAATGCATCACATTACACATGCTTCATTATAGAAAAGCTAGAAAGTCACTAAGTTGATATTAAATTGTGCTTATTAAGGCTAAAAAATTTCAGGAAGCTAAAATAAGGCAAATTTAGAAGCTTTCAAGAAATTCTAAATGTTGCTTTGTTTTTTAAATTAATCATTCAGTCTACTTTATTTACTCCAAAATTTCATTTGTTTAGATTCATTTCAGATGATCAAAAAACGAATTGGAAAAATTTAGCCAACTGTGGGTAGGATGAGTTTAACATCAAGTTGTATTTTGTTTTGACTGTAGGTTATGCATTATACACATAAAAGTATAACTGATGGTGAAAAAAAGTAAAATCTACAGGGTTTTTTTTTGTAGGGGGAGAAGATTAGACCTGAGCTAACATCTGTTGCCAACCCTCTGCTTTTTAGCTGAGGAAGATTGGCCCTGGGCTAACATCCGTGCCCGTCTTCCTCTACTTTACATGGACACTGCCACAGCAAGGGCTTGATGATCGGTGTGTAGATCTGCGCCCAGTCCGCTGAAGCAGATTGTGCAAAGTTAACCACTATGCCACTGGGCTGGTCGCTACCAGATTTTTAAAATATTTAGTTAGACAGTTGTTTTGTTTTAGGAACATGGGGCTTGAGTTATTTAAATCATACATAATTTATGATCAGAAAGTTCAGAGCAGGACTATGGATGGAATTCTTCTGTTGCTTGAAAAAGAAAGAAGTGGTGAAATGGTTGATCGATGTTTGATTCAAAGAATTTTAACTATGCTTTCTGATTTGCAGGTGAGTAATTTCTTAATTTATATTAAATTGAAACTAATTTGTCATCTGATATTTTAAAGGTAAGTTTTAACCTATTCTCTTTTATTTATTCCATCTTAAATTTATCAAGAATCTTTTGTGAATAGATTCTTAGAAGAAACAAACAGGTTCTATGCAGCAGAGGTTAGGAAGCTGCTGCAAAAAAGAGAGATATGTGAAATCAAGTTGACAATTATAAGTCCTTTCATGATCCACAGAGTAGATCTTCAAATATCGTGTGGAGAACCATGTTTGTTTATATTTCCTGTGTATATTTTGACCTAGTTTACATGCTGATACTTACATTAAATTTATTTTCTTTTTATTCCTTTGTCAGTTTTGCTAAAGGTTTGTCAATTTTGTTGATCTTTTCAAAGAATCGACTTTTGGTGTTGATTTTTCCCTGTCGTGTTTTCATTTCTGTGTCATTAAATTCCATGCTAAACTTTACTTTTTTACTTGTGTTAGGTTTAGTTTGCCCTTTGTCCAGTGTCTTCAGGTGGAAAGTTAGATTATTGTTTTGAGATCTTTCTTTTTTTCTTTTTAAGTGTATTTATTTAATTTTTTTTGCTGTGGTAACATTGGTTTATATAACATTGTGTAAATTTCAGGTGTACATCATTATACTTCTATTTCTGCATAGCTTACATCAGTTCACCATCCAAAGACTAATTACAATCCATCACCACACAGATGTCCGTAATCATCCCTTTCATCCCCACCCCCCCATTCCCCTCTGGTAACCACCACCCAGCTCTGTCTTTGTTCTTTTGTTTGTTTGTCATTTTTATCTTCTACTTTTTCTTTTTCTTTTTTTTTGTGAGGAAGATCGGCCCTGAGCTAACATCTGCCAATCCTCCTCTTTTTGCTGAGGAAGACTAGCCCTGGGCTAACATCCGTGACCATCTTCCTCCACTTTATATGGGACGCCACCACAGCATGGCTTGCCAAGCGGTGCATTGGTGTGTGCCTGGGATCTGAACTGGCAAACCCCGGCCCGCCACAGCGGAGCACGGGCAACTTAACCGCTTGCGCCACCCGGCCGGCCCCTTTATCTTCTACTTAATGAGTGAGATCATAAGGTATTTGACCTTCTCCCTCTGACTTATTTCATTTAGCATAATACCCTCAGTGTCCATCTATGTTGTCACAAATGGCTGGATTTCATCGTTTCTTACGGCCGAATAGTATTCCATTGTGTGTATATACCACATCTTCTTCATCCGTTCGTCCCTTCCTGGGCACTTAGGTTGCTTCCAAGTCTTGGCTATTGTGAATAATGCTGCAGTGAACACAGGGGTGCATCTATCTTTACACGTTGATGTTTTCATGTTCTTTGGATAAATACCCAGTGGTGGAATAGCTGGATCGTATGGTAGTTCTATCCTTAATTTTTTGAAGAATCTCCATACTGTTTTCCATAGTGGCTGCACCAGTTTGCGCTCCCACCAGCAGTGTATGAGAGTTCCCTTCTCTCCACATCCTCTTCAACACATGTTGTTTCCTGTCTTGTTAACTATAGCCATTCTGACAGGCGTGAGGTGATATCTCATTGTAGTTTTGATTTGCATTTCCCTGATAGTTAATGATTTTGAACATCTTTTCATGTGTCTGTTGGCCATCTGTGTATCTTCTTTGGAGAAATGACTGTTCAGGTCTTTTGCCCATTTTTTAATTGGATTCTTAGTTTTTTTGTTGTTGTTGAGCTGTATGAGTTCCTTATATATTTTGGAGACCAACCCCTTCTCTTATATACGGTTTGCAAATATCTTCTCCCAATTTTTAGGTTGTCTTTTCATTTTGTTGATGGTTTCCTTTACTTTGCAGAAGGTTTTTAGTTTGATGTAGTCCCATTTGTTTATTTTTTCTATTGTTTCTATTGCCTGGTCAGACATGCTGCTTGAAAATATGTTGCTAAGACGAATGTCGAAGAGCGTACTTCCTGTGTTTTCTTATAAAAGTTTCATATCTGAGATCTTTCTTTTTTTAATGTAGGTATTTAGAACTGTAAATTTCTCTCTGTGTAGAGTGTAAGGTGCATTCTTTAAATTTTGCTCTATTGTGTCTTCGTTTTCCTTCATATTAAAGTATTTTCTGGTTTGCCTTGTGATTTCTTCTTTAGTTGTTTACAAATGTTTAATTTCCACATATTTGTGAACTTACCAAGTATCTTATTCTTTTCCATTTTCACTCCATTGTGATCAGAGAACACAGTGTTTACGATTTTGGTCCTTTAAAATGTATTGACTTGTTTTGTGGCCTGATATGGTCTATCCTTTGGAATGTTCTGTGTGCGCTTGAGAAGATTGTGTATTCTGTTGTTGTTGAGTCAAGTCTACTGTAATGTCTCTTACTTCTGGTTCATTTTAGTGTTTCTCAAGTCTTCGTTTCTTTGCTGATTTTTTTCGCTGGGTATTGTATCCATTATATATATATGTATATACACACACATATGTCATATGCATGTATTCAAAGAGTATGGATGTCATCAGCTATTACTGTTGAATTATCAATTTCTCTCTTCATTTCTGATGGCCTTTTCTTAATGTATTTTACAGTTTTGTTGTGGTTATATTAAAATTTCCAACCACAGAATTTTCCATTACAATTTTACTCAGTTTAGTAATGCTTGGCACTCTGACTAAACAGAAGTGAACTGACCACATAGGTGTGTCTTTCAAGACTATTAAACTAACCCAATTTAAGAGAGGAATGGGGTTTCTTTTGCATACTTGTTTTGTTTATAATTTTTACACTTGAAGTCCTCAGATTCTTAGGAAATAGGAAAGTTGAAAATTTCTTTTCAGATTCCTGGATGTCTCTGCCACATCAAGAAGCTCATGGAAGAATAAGACGACAGAGTTAGAAGCTACCTGTGCCTGAACACACAAGAATAATTGTATATTTATTTACATTTTGACTTCTCTGTTATTTAAGTGGGTCAGTACGTATTCATAGGATAGGATGAAAATGTAAATTTCTTTCCCTCTTTTTCTTTTTACTTTCCTCTCTCCTTTCTTCATTTCCATCAAAGAAATGTCTTATAAACAGAGATTTCTTCTTAAGTTTATTTTTCAGTTTTTTTGGTGAGCCAAAGTAGTAAATTAAGTTTAGAAAACCAGTTGTTGATCTATGTTGAATTAAAGATGAAAGGATATTTTTGTTATGAAGCAGATGTGTAATTTAATAAATGTGTATTATAATAAATACCAAATTTCCTCCAGTTAAGAAATGATCATTATAACTCATGAATGAAGTCAGGAGAAGTTCATGCAATAAAATTTGGAAATCCTGGAGACCGAAGTAGCCATTTTGTGGTACTGATACAGGAGTAGCGGTGTAAAACAAGGAGGCAGGCTTGATGACCATAATGTATGCAGTAAGTACTAGTATTTTGGAAAACAGTTTTAACTGTCTACTATGACGAGTTTTTAGTAATTTAAACCATTTTTTAAAAGAGGTACCTGCTCATTACTATTATAGAAAAGCAGATTCTAGGTGAACATTTATCAGCAGTTATTCGGGAAGGTACACAAGAACAGACGTGTTTAGCAAAATAGTATTATCAGGGAAAAATTAATGCTAAAATTCTGTATTCTGTGTGATAGGCCTTCCTTTAAAGGGTAACATAAAATGGCCTGTAATTTTTTTTTCTTATTTGCAAACTCAGTTTGTGTCATGTAAGAATATTGATCATTCAGGGTTTCTCAAAGTTAAGAATAGCAAAGGAGGGTTGTGCACAGACCTCAAAATAGCAATGTGGAGAAGGTGTTTTTTCCTTTGGCTGGATGTTGGCAGTGTTATTCCATTTTTCTGGAATTTTTCTAAAATTTTAGATTATAGCTCAGGGCTCTTGAGCGCAAGTGTTGCTTTTCGTCCTGGTATTTTCCATTTTCTTCTCATAAGGTCAACATTTGTTCAACAAATATGTATTGAGCTTTTTTTTCCTTGTGGCAAACAGCAAGTGGGTTTGGTACAGGGTGAGGACTTACTTAGAAAACCTTATTAAGGGAGTGGAATGTAAACAAAACCGAAAGTCTAAGAGAGGCAAATCATTGAAAGAAGGGAGTCTGGGCCTGGTGACCTCCTGCCAACAGAAATCTTGAGGCACAATTAGAGAAAAAAGGGAGCGCTGGTGTTCCTGAAATGTACTGAAAAGGTTTTGGAGAATGACGAATGTTTGTTTCAAACTGGGGAGGGTAGATGAGTTGTTCATGTTGACCTTTAGAACAGTTGGGTTGTATTTTAGCTGTGATTGAAATCTTTTTGAGCAAAAGGGGTTGAAGAACAAAAAGATCATGGGAGAGAACATTGTGGTAATTTTCATGAGAGATGGAGCCCTAGCCTTAGGGGGAAGAGGTGTGGGTGTCATCACTAGTTAAGGTAATTTTATTGTTGGGGCAGGACATTTTCATTTCTTAATCCAAAATCTTCTTATAATTGTAAGTTTTTTTCCTATCGATAATTTTGTTAGTATCTTTCCTGCCTTATGTATCCCTTCAAGTGACTTGTAATCTAAACACATAGACTAAGGTATAACTACTTTTGTGACAAGAAAAATATACAACAGAGTAAGGAGAACGCAAATACTGAGTTTTTTCTGTGTTAGGTGGATATTCATTGCTATCTATCATGTAGAAGAGATTTCAGATCTTTGAAACTAAAATGAAACGGAGCCAGAAGAAAGCACTGATTTTCAGATTTTCTATCACATTTACTAATTTTTTTCTGGCACGTGATTGCAGTTTGGGAGATTCCCAAGATCACTCTCAGGTTCAGTGATTTCCTAAAAGGACTCAGAGAATTCAGAAAAGTTGTTATCTGAGGCTTGTGACTTATTACAATGAAAATGTAGACTAAAATCAGCAAAGGGAAGGGGACCAGGGGACAGAGTCCAGGAGAAGGAGGCATGAGCTTCCAGTTGTCTTCTCCCAGTAGAGTTGTGTGGACAGAGCTTAACTTTCCCAGCAATAATGAAGGACAACACACTCATACTATACTGCCATCAGGGAAGCTCACCCAAGTCTTCAGGTCCAGGGCTCTGGTCCGGGGTGGGCTGCGTACACATGGATGACGACCATGTGATGGATCTTAGTGTCCAGACCCTCCAGAGGTCAAGCTGCCATTTCCTGGCTCAAACCCCCCGCCATAAATCACACTGTTGGCATAAAATATCTGGCATGGCCCATGGCGCCCAAGTATGCAAAATCTTACCCTGCTTGATGTTCTGAAAGCTTGCAGGTTACCTCCTAGGAGCTGTGCAAGGGCCAAACTTTCTTTAGGAAGATTAATCCTTTAGTGTACAATAACAGAATAATATGAGATAAATTTAAAATAATTGTGTTTGTATTCTCATCTAAGAATAGATTAATGTACTGTTAGCCCCATGTTTGGTTTATGGACATTTTCACTGTTAATGGAACCATCTGAGAGATGGTGTCTGCAGGTGTAAGATGCACTTGTCTTTGAAAACCGGCTGTCTGACTTGAGCTTGTTTTGTTAGACTATGGAAACAAATGTTAGACTGTTGTTTCTGTTGGAACAGAACCAATTAAAATGTGCTCGTCAACTAAAGGCTTCCACCTACAGTTGTGAGACAACTGGAAAATGTTTTAATACCCTAATCGTGGCAGCCCTTGGAGCCTGAATTAAGGAGAAGTTTCTCCATTAGTGAGAATCAGGAAATGTTTTAGTGTGTGTTTTCGTGAGAGCCTAGGCAGATAAACATACATGAATTACATTTGTGAGCTCTTGTTTATTTGTGGGAAGAAGAATTCTTGTTTAATAGGATCCCAGATGGCAAGTCAAGTCAGTGGATCCCTCTGTCTGGATTAACCAACTTCTAGATTGTCTGCATCCTTTAGTATCTGCATCTCTTCTGGGCTCACTCTCCTTGAAGTCCGTTAGCTGGTGGTCAGAATGAAGACTGATCTTAATATTTATCCCAGGCAAACATTCCAGAAGACAGATCTCTCATTGAAATATTAGGTATCCTTAAACCAATTATAAAATGTAAATGATTTCTGGATCATCTCAATCCAAAACCTCCTTACAAATCTTATTATAGGATTTCCTTATCTAGAGTTAGATTTCTGAAGAGAAATGTATTTACTTTTTACAGTTTTATAGGATCCTTGTATCTTGGAGATTCAGTTAATGCATTTGTAATTAGAACATGTGCAATCTTATCTAGATCCTCCCATTGATATTCAATAAATACATTCTTGCTGATTTTTCCTAGCTGTAATGAAGTTCCGTTTATTTTCTTTGAGTATGTGTGCACTAAGACACATTGGACTCAACGGAAGATTATAAGGTGCCATTTGCTACAAACTGAAGTTTCAGAGAAGTGTTTGGATCTAGAAAAAAAATCCCGTTATCTACACAGAGAGCATAATAATGGCAAAAACAAAAAGGTAAAAGTCTTTTAATATTCCAGAGAAAATTGTTTTGCAAAGGAGAAGTCTGTAAGATCCAGCCCAGTTTTTGAACTGAAAATTATCTTTAAGACTTATAGGAACTATCTGGTATTATATTTTTATTTTATGAACCCAAAGTGAAGTATTGTTATTTCAGATTACCTGAAATTTTCTTGTTGTGGTAAATATACATACTTTAAAATTTACCATTTTCACTATTTTTAACTGTATATTTCAGTGGCATGAATTACATTTACAGTGTTATGCAGCCATCATCACCATCCATCTCCAGAACCTTGTAACCCTCCGAAGTAGGAATTCTCTACCCCCTAAACAATACACCGTAAATATTTTGATAAATGTTTCCATTGTAGGTTGTAGAATACTTTCAACATAAATAGCGTTTCAGTGCAGAAATGTAGAACAAACTGCTCTGACAATGCCTTATTGAGTTATTTGGCATTTGCAAATGACCTAATGTTCTTCTTTCTTTAGATGTAAATATTCATTTTTTGTTCAAATTATAGTTTTCATTTTAACACTCGTTGAGGGCCGTGAGATTTGCCCACCAAAAAGAGAAAATTTAAAAGACAGTTTAGTTATTCACCTTACCCAATTACGGTTTAGTTTTTGGGACAAATTGCTCATATACCATATTTCCTTCATAAAAAGAATGAATGCTAACAATCTTCATGATTGAAATTGAAAGAAGAGATTTGTGAAAGCAAATCGAGGCATCAAATCTAGAACCCTTAAATTGTTTTTCCACTCGAGAACCTGTTTCTAAATTCAGAAAATCGGGGCTGACCCCGTGGCTTAGCAGTTAAGTGCTTGCGCTCCGCTACTGGCGGCCTGGGTTTGGATCCCAGGCGCGCACTGACGCACCGCTTGTCTGGCTATGCTGAGGCTGCGTCCCACATACAGCAACTAAGAAAGATGTGCAGCTGTGACATACAACTATCTACTGGGGCTTTGGGGAGAAAAAGGGAACAAAAAAAGATAAATTCAAACAATATTGTGGTGCCAAGTTGGGTCTTGCTTACTTTTTAAAAAAAAGTTGAAGTACAAGTAGAAACTGCATTTTCTTGGATTTTGTAGGACTTAATGTGAAAATGGCTGAAGAAGACTCATCATCTTCTCCATCTGCTGCTGCCTCTCGGGAGCAACAACAGTTCAAAAGAGGAATGTTGATAATGTGCTCTGTGCTTGCAGACCACCATGCAGATGACTTGACTAATGTGTCCCCCTGCCACATGATTCTGTCCAGCTTTGCTAGTATCTGGCCTGGCCCTCGCTGTGTCTAGAAGTTGACCATCAAAAGCTTTAAAGGTAATATAATGACCAGTTCTTAAGATATCAGTTTTGGCTTGTCATACCCTATTGCTGCTTGTTACTTTTAAATTCAGAGAGACAGTTAATAGTTTTTGAGGCCCTGTTAATTTTTAGAGGTTTTAGGCTCATCATTGATTTTGGAGCCTCTAGACTTGGGTCCTAACCATGAGATAACCACAGAGCAAGCTGTCTGACTTTTTGAAAATTACTTCGTGCTCCAGATTGTTGTTTCCCTCTGAGAAGTAGTGAGCTCCCTTGCATTTTGAAACACCATTCTAGATTGGCATGCCTTTCACCTTACATTCTGTCTTTCATCTTCTTAGAGAATGGATCTGTAATGTTACTGAGAAGTGTTCTTCCACTTGTGGTCAAAAGGCAACAATTTAAATTTTTGATAATGTGTAGATCATATAGTGAAAATTCATGCAGCTGGAGGAACACAGTGAATCGAGATAAAACATTCATTGCTAAGAATACATGCATTTCAAAAATTTCCAATGAATTATAATATCATTGAAGAAAGAACTCAACAGAACTATTGATTAGATTTTTTCATATAACATTTGTAAAAGGAAAAGAAACAAAAAATCTCTTTATATGGGTATTTTGGCATTTTTAAAAACGAATGTCCCCTCTATGGTGTCAGGATTTTTCTTAGTTGACAGAGTTTATAGGGCATGTCCCAACCTTGATTTCTGTGTTTAATTCTCAAGAGACAAGAGGAAATTTAACTTTTCCCATTGTAATTATTAACAGTCATTTTAAAACTTCTGCATTCAGTTCTTTTCTTCTTTTATAATACACTTCTTCATGTAAGTAAAATATCAGGTGTTACCAAAATATCTGAATAACACCATCCAGTACTTCCTAAAACGTTCCAGAAACAAATGTCCTTAACATTTGTCCATTGCTCTTTTGTTTTCTTTCTTTTTTCTTTATCCAGAACCTAGTGCGTGCTTAATTTATTGTGCAGAAGCTTGACTTTAGATTGTCGGTATGTGAAAAAGCAATCTTACTTTAGGAGCCAAGTGGTGTTGCAAATAACATGAATTTGTAGAATTCATGTAATAATCCTGCATTGTTAGATATAGTGCAGCTGAGTTTTCCAATATTGGTTTTTTCGTAAATTTCAATATTTATAAGATCAATTTCAGGAGATAGAATGCCTTGGTCTGTGTTTATTTTTGTATTGTTTTGGTCAATGGTTGTATTTCTTTTGATCTATATGTTCATACTTAAGCCTTAAATATATCAAATATTTCTTAAAATTATTTAAATAAGTTTGGCTAATTTCACATTCCCATATGAATGATATAAATGAACTTTTGCTTTCTGTTTCAGATATTAGAAACAGTGTAAAAAGTAATTCAGAAAATATTCAGTTGCAGTGGGAAAGGAGCATTGACATACTATTCCTGACCATAGTAATCAAATATCTGACTTTTCGTCTTTTTTGCTGACTTTTTTAAATACCAACTCATAGCTATTTAAAGAACATGTCACATGCCTGTTTTCATGACATAATTAACTAATAACGTTTTTCTGTCTTTTAAAATAACTCATTCTTTCAGCGTAAATTTGTATTATTAGATAAGTTCTACATAGAAGGAGAAATGTTTGCCACCTCGGGTAATACGGAGTTTCTAGATGGTGACTACAATGTGAAGAAAAAAAATGAAATCCAATTTTCAACTTGTTATTCTTGGCCTAACAAATTTCTCTACTGAGGAATTTCAAAATGAAAATACCAACTTTTCATTTTGAAGAAGAAGAATATTTCTGATTTGAAGTTTTGCTTCTAGAGTGGCTTATTTTATATAAATACACATGTGATACATAAAGTATTATGTGCATTATACGTTATAATTATTTACATAATTTATAAGAATATAGTATAATTATATTTGTTTTTAGTTGTTATATTTAAAAGTTTAATATTTAATTTATAATAATATATTTAAAATTTAATTTTTATTAATATATTTAAATATTTCATGTTTTTATATTTGTAGTGTATATTTGTATATTTAATTTACAATTCTAGAATTATAGAATTCAATTTATAATGATAGTATAATTTTAATTTATAATTATAATCATTATAATTTTAATAATATTAATATAATTAATGATTATAATGTATTATGTACGTATGTACATTATGATTATATTATATATATACACACACATTAATATAACATACATTTATGTGTGTATATAGTTTCACTCTCCCAAACAGAGCAAATCTTGGATTTTGGTTGTTTTCTGAGTCCTTTAATTTGTGCTTACATTTGTATTATTCTTTTTTGTCCTTATTGTAGATTGACTTTTGATGCTCTGCCAGCTCCCTAAGTATAAAGTTATCATCTAATATAATTAGAAGATTATTTTTCTTTAGTAGTTTACATGTGAAGTCTCATGATTTTTATTGACTGTTTTTTTTCGTTTTATTTTGAGGAAGATTCGCCCTGTGCTAACATCTTCCTCTTTTTTCTCTCCAAAGCTCCAGTACATAGTTGTGCATCACAGTTGTAGAGTTGTAGCTCTTCTGTGTGTGAAACTGCCTCAGCATGACTTGATGAAGGGTGAGTAGGTCTGTGCCCAGGATCCGACCCAGCGAACCCCGGGCCACCGAAGCAGAACATGCAAACCTAATTGCTACACATCCAGGCTGGGTCTGAGACTGTCTTTTAATAGTATTGTGCTTCTATTTTTTCTGTGGTTAAATTCACACAGCATAACAGTAGACAGTAACAGTTGTACACTATTGTAAAGTGTACACTGGTACACTTAGTACGTGACAGTGTTGTGCAACCACCAGCTCAGTCTAGTTCCAAGACATTTTAATCACCTCCAAATGAAACCCCATACTCACGAGCAATCCCCATTTCTCTACCTACTCCCTTTTCCCTCCCCTCCCCACCCGGCCCCCACCAGGCAATCAGCAGTCTGATTTTGTCTCTATGGATTTGCCTGTTCTGGATGTTTCATATAAATGAAATCTTTCCATATGTGACATTTTGTGTCTGGCTTCTTTCACTTATCATACTGATTTTGAAGCTCACCTGTGTTGTAGCGTGTGTGAGTGCTTCATTAATTTCTGAGGCTTCAATAAAATTCCATTGTTTGGACATACATGCTGCTATGACCATTTTTTTATTTTTGAGGAAGATCAGCCCTGAGCTAACATCTGATGCCAGTCCTCCTTTTTTGCTGAGGAAGATTGGCCCTTGGCAGACATCTGTGCCCATCTTCCTCTACTTTATATGGGACGCCGCCACAGCATGGCTTGACAAGTGGTGCATTGGTGTGCGCCTGGGGGCGAACTTGCAAACCCAGACTGCCGAAGCAGAGTGCGTGCACTTCTCTGCTGCGCCACCAGGCCGGCCCCTGCTATGACCATTTATGGCCAAGAATTTTTCTGAATACGTGTTTTTAACACTTTGGGGGATATACCGAGAAGGGAATTGTGGGGTCATATGGTAGTTGTGTGTTTGATTAGGGGAAGAACCACCAAAATTTTCCACAGTGGCCACACCATTTTACATTCCCACCAGCACTGTACAAGGGCTCCAGGCTCCATGTTCTCAAAAAACCTTGTTATATCCTTCCTGATAGATGTGAAGTCATATGTCATGGTTTTGAGTTGTTTTTTCTTATTGACTTATGTTGAGCAACTTTGCATGAGTTGGTTGGCCATTTGTATATCTTCTTGGAAGAAAGTGTCTCTTGCGATCCTTTTGGCCTGATTCTTAATTGGGATTATCTTTTTGTCGTTGAGTTGTAGGAGTTCTTTATCCTAGATACTAGATTCTTCTCACTTAGGTAATTAGCAAATATTTTCTCCTATGCTGAGGGTTGTCGTTTTGCTTTCTTGATTATGTGCTTTGATGCAGAGAACGTTTTTTTTTTTCCCCAGGGAAACTCACCCTAAGCCAATATCTGCCAATCTTGCTCCTTTTTTCTTCCTCACCCCGCCCCATATTCCCAGTACATAGTTGTGTATAGTCGTAAGTTCTTCTGTTCTTCTTTGTGAGCTTTCTCCATGGTGTGCCTACTGACAGATGAGTGGTGTAGTTCTGTGCCTGGGAACTGAACCCGGGCCACCAAAGTGGAAGGCGCTGAACTTGAACTGCTAGCCCATCAGGGCTGGCTCGTGCACAGAAGTTTTTAATTTTAGATTAATGAGGCCCACTGAGTTGCTCTTTTGTTGCTTGTGCTTTGGTGTCATACATATGAATCTGTTGCCAGATCCAAGGCCGTGAAGGTTTACTGTATGTTTTATTCTAAGAGTTTTATAAATTTTGCTCTTACATTTAGGTCTTTGATCCACTTTGAATTATTTTTTGTGTATGACACAAGGTCGTGGTTCATCCTCGTTGTTCTGTATGTCGATGTGTAGTTGTCCTATCACTGTCTGTTGAAGATATATTCTTTCCCCACTGAATGGTCTTGATATTTTGTTTATAATCAGTTCATCACAGATGTGTGGGGTGATGTGTAGTCTTTTGACATTGTCTCCCAAAACATTTGGTCCATAAGGTTTTGTTTATTTGTTAGTTAAACCCCTGATGCTGGAAAACTACAATGCAGAAAAGTGGCAAAAATTAGAAGAAGCTACGCAAGCTATCCAGAACAATCTCTCTATTAAATACAGCTTGGAAGAACTCTGTCAGGTGTGTGTTATTTTGAATAGAAATATTCATTAATCATAATGGAGTCTGGATTTATATAATTAATTGTAGTCTACTTGTGTTGGGTCTCTCAAATATGTGTTATAATCATGCGTTGTAATCATGGAATCCATCATGGATTACAATCATGCAATCCTTTAAACATTTTTTTCTCTGAATTTATATTTGATGATTTATTTAGCAGCACTTATGCTTTGTAGACCATATAGTTTTATGTATTTTTTTCATTGTTCAGGTTATTTTTACTCAATTTAGCAGGGTCTGGGTATCTTATTTATTATTCTGGCAAGAATCTAGAATGGCTATTTGTTAAAATTGGAGAGAAATATGTTGCATCATAAATGGGTTTCATAGCTATTCAGGACCTTATAATTAATTTCATAAGTATATATGTAGAAGAGAATTAAATTCTTGAAAATCCCAATGATCTTTAATTTTGTTTTTTGTAATCTCTGTGTAACATGTTTGTCTTTTTCCCCTATCTGATTATGTCATGACATCAAGCAAATATGTCTCAAGTCAATCCAGTGAAATCTAAGATATTATTCAGGACTTGTGTTATTAATCTGATTTATTCTTTCATAATAATGCAATTAGTATTGCATTGACTTCTCCTTGTCATTATCCTGTATTCATTTTTTGTATTATACAGACTCTAGGAATCATAAGCCATTAGCGTTGCTTTATGGTTAGATTTCTGTTCTTCATTTTCTTTTCTTTTCCACATGGAATATTTGCACACACTTGCCACTTTGACCACGTCTTCTTTGTTCTCCTTAATATACAGTTTGAAGTGCTGACCCTCAGTTCTTTTGGGTGAATGCTCTCATTCCACTCTACATTTCTTGAAGTCACTGCTGATATATTGACATATATTGCTCTTGGAGCCTGCCATTTGTCAACTGTCTGAGGAAATCACTTGGCAGGCCTGGTGGAAGCATTTGGAAGTGATTTCATCTTTCTGATCCTCAGTTTCCTCATCTCTAAAATGCTCATGAAGGTAGGATAGTACCGTGCCACGGTGTAATTTGGTAAGGGTAGAGGATGTCTGGTTAATGTAAATTGTTTGGAACAGTCTCTGAGCAGTAGTAAGCGCTTACCAAGTTAGAGTTACCATTCGTCTCTCTCCTCGTCTTCTAGCTCCTCCTTCTAATTGTAATGCATCATGTTCATAGATGCAGTCAGAAAATTATTCTCTTAGAAATATGTATATATTCCATTCTAAATAGAAGTTTGCCATTTTTAGTTTGTTGTGTGTATATGCATTTTTACAACTCCCTCGAATGTAAAGTCTGTAAAGCACATACTTTGTCTGGTCTCTGTTATTTTTAGTGTAGTGAAATAGACATAACATGAAATACTACCATTTCAGTGACATCGTGTATATTCATGATATTGTGCAACCACTACCACTGTGTAGTTCAAGGACTTTATTCATTACCCCAAGAGGAAACCCCATACCCATTAAGGAGTCAATATTCATTCCCCTTCGACCCCTGCCACTGACTATTACTAGTCTGCTGCTTTCTGTCTCTACGGATTTGCCTAATCTGGATATTTCATATAAATGGAATCATACAATACATGACCTTGTTATGTCTGCCTTTTTTCACTTTCTATAACATATTTGGGATTCGTTTATGATATAGCATGCTTCAGTACCTCATTCCGTTTTATGGATAAATAATATTTCATTGTGTGATATACCACATTTTATTAACACATTCATCAGCTCCTGGAAATTTGGGCTTGTTGGCTATTGTGAATAAATGCTGCTATGAACATTGTGTATAAGTTTCTTTTTGAACGCCTGCTTTTAGTATTTGGGTTTTATACCAAGGGATCGAAGTGCTGAGTTATGTGGTAATTCCATGTTTAACTTTTGGAAGACCTGCCTAATTGTTTTGCACAGTGGCTGTACCGTATTACTTTCTCCTGTGTTCTGTACTAGGCAGTATAGGAGTATCCAGTTTCTCCACATCCTCACCAACAATTGGTATTTTCCGTTTTCTGGAATCCAGACATCCTGGTGGATATGAGCTGGTTCTCAGTGTGACTGTGACTTGCATTTCCTGAAGGACTAATGACATGAAGCATCTTTTCATGAACTTGTTGCCCTTTCGTATATCTCCTTTGAAAATGTTTATTCAAATTCTTTGCCATTATTTTGTTTTTTTGTGAGGAATATCAGCCCTGAGCTGACATCCATGCCAATCATCGTCTCTTTTGCTGAGGAAGACTGGCCCTGAGCTAACATCCATGCCAGTCTTCCCCCACTTTATGTGGGATGCTGCCACAGCATTGCCTGACAAGCCGTGCGTCGGTGCGTGCTTGGGATCCTGAGACCCGAACCCCTGGCCGCAAGCAGTGGAGCGTGCGCACTTAACGGCTACACCATGGGGCCAGCCCCACATTGCCCATTTTTAATTAGGTTGTTTGTCTTCTTGTTAAATTTTATGTCTTCTTTGTATATTGTGGACACTAAACATTTAACATATAGGATTTGCAACTATTTTCTGCCATTCTCTGTGTGGTCTTTTCACGTTTTATAAAAATGGTTTTTCTGTCTTTTTTTTTTAATTTTTTGTTTATTGCAGTTACATTGGTTTATAACATTGTATAAATTTCAGGTGTACATCATTATACTTCTGTTTCTGCATAGATTACATCATGTTCACCACCCAAATACTAATTACAACCCATCACCACACACATGTGCTGAATTGTCACTTTTGCCCTCCTCCCTCCCCCCTTCCCCTCTGGTAACCACCAATCCAATCTCTGTCTCTGTGTGTTTGTTTGTTGTTGTTATTATCTACTACTTAATGAAGGAAATCATACAGTATTTGACCTTCTCCCTCTGCCTTATTTCACTTTGCATAATACCTTCAGTGTCCATCCATGTTGTCACAAATGGCTGGATTTCATCGTTTCTTATAGTTGAGTAGTATTCCATTGTGCGTACATACCGCATCTTTCAAAAAATCAAGGATAGAACTACCATATGATCCAGCTATTCCACTGCTGGGTATTTATCCAAAGAACTTTAAAATACCAATGCGTAAAGATACATGCACCCCTGTGTTCATTGCAGCATTATTCACAATAGCCAAGACTTGGAAGCAACCTAAGTGCCCATCAAGGGACGAATGGATAAAATGGTTTTTGAAGTGAACTTTATGTGACATAAAATTAGCTATTTTAAAGTGAGCAGTTTAGAACATTTACAATTTTGTGCAGCCGCTGACTCTATCAAGTTCCATTTGTATCACTGTAATGGAAGGGTTTTACCCATGAAACTGTTACTTCCCATTACTGCTCCACGAGCCCCTGGGCAACACCGACTTGCTTTTCATCTTTAAGGATTTGGTTGTCCTGGGTATTTCATAGTAAATGGAATTATAAAATATGTTCCCTCTCGTGG
Source organism: Ceratotherium simum simum (assembly GCF_057802395.1). NCBI lineage: Eukaryota > Metazoa > Chordata > Mammalia > Perissodactyla > Rhinocerotidae > Ceratotherium > Ceratotherium simum. The sequence continues at coordinate 12,481,773 of NC_141941.1, forward strand.
CAGTTTTCTCTCAGTTAGCGTAATGTTTTTTAAGATTTGTCTGTGGCATAGCCTATATCTGTACCACGTGCTTTTTTATGGCTGATTCGTATTGCATTATTTGGATGTACACAATTTCTTTGTCCCTTTGTCCCTTGATGGACATAAGGTTGTGTCCACCGTTTGATTATTGTGAATAGTGGTGCTGTGAACATGAGTGAACATGTACTTGTCTGTGTCCCTGTTTTCAAGTCTTTGAGTATATCCCTTAGAGGGGAACTGAGGGACCTTGTGTTAATTCCATGTTTAACTTCTTGAGGAACTGCCACATTTTCCTCAGTGGCTGCACCGTTTGGCAGTGCCATAGTCAATGTATGAGGATTCCGGTTTCTCCACACACTTGCCAACACTTGTTACTTTTTGTGTTTTGATTGTAGTCATTGTGGTGGTTTGAAGGGGTACCTCGCTGAGTTTTTGATTTGCATTTCCAAAATGACTGATGATGTTGAGTATGTTTACATGTGCTAGTTGGGATATTCATATATTCTTTTTGAGAAATGTTTAAGTTCTTTCTCCATTTAATTTTTATTAAGGTGATGTTATTAATGTAACATAAAACTGGCCATTTAAAGATGTACAATTCATTATGTTGTGCAATCACTGTCTCTATCACCCAGATTGAAACCCTGTACCTGTGTAGCATCCACTCCCTGTTCTGCCCTCCCCCAGCCCTTGGCCAACATTCATCTTCCTACTGTCTTTATGGGTGTACCAGTTCTGAATATTTCATAGAAGCACAGTCATGCAGTATGTTGCCTCTCGTGTCAGTTGTCTTTCATTTAGCATAATGTTCTCAAGATTCATCCACGCTGTGGCATGCATTAACACTTTGTTCCTTTTAATGACTGAGTGATATTGCACTCTATTATATAGCACGTTGTGTTTGTCCATTCATCTGATAATGGATTGTTGTTTTTTTCTGCCTATTTTGTGAATAATACTGCTGTGAACATGGTTGTAGAAGAATCTGATTACTCTGCTTTCAGTTATTTTGGGATTAACCTAGGAGTGTAGTTGTGGGTTGTGTGTGATCTGTGTTTACCTTTTTGAGGAACCCCTACACCATGTTCCACAGAGGCTGTTTTGTAATCCCCTGGGTATTGTGTGAGGGTTCCAGTTTTGCCTCCTTCTTGCCACCACTTGTGATGATCCATTTAAAGAAATTAAATCCACTCTAGTTGGTGTGAAGTGGTATCCCACTGATGTTTAGATTTGCATTTCCCTGGTGGCTAATTTCTCTCACGTTGAACAGTTTTCCGGTGCATGTGGGTCATTTGTGTGTATTATTGGAAAATGTCTGTTTAAATCTTTTGTTCCTGTTTAAAGCTGGTTGTCTGTCTTTTTGTTGTTGAAACATAGAAATGCCTTTGGTGTGCTAGTTGTTAAAATCTCATCAAATATGTGATTTGCACATATTTTCTCTGACTCTCTGGGCTATCTTTTCACTCTCTTGGTAGTGTTAGTTGACACACACAAATTTTTAGTTTTGCTGTAATCCGGTTTACCTATTTTCCTTTTGTTGCTTCTGCTTTTGGTGTCCTGTTTAACAAAGAATTGCCAAAGCCAAGGTCATGCATATTTTGCATCATGCTTTCTCCCAAGAGTTTAGTAATTTTAGCTCTTACAATTCGCTGTTTTGAGTTAATTTTTGTAAATGATATAAGGAAAGGGTCAGCTTTGTTTGTATGGGGATGTTCATTTGTTTAAGAGATTCTTCTCTCCCCACTGAATGGTCTTGATAACCGTGTCAAGTATCAGTGGAACGGATATGCAAGTTTGTGTTTCTGGGCTCTCAATTTTAATCTGTTGGTTTAAATGTGTGTCCTTATTCCAAAACCATACGGTTTTGATTGCTGTAGCCTGGGATTTATTCTTTTTCCTACATTCTTTTCCCTGTCTGCTCCTCAGACTGAATAATCTCAGTTGACCTATCTTCATGTTCACTGATTCTGTCTCCGCCAGCTCACGTCTCCTGTGGAACCTGTCTGGTGAATTTTTGTTTTAGTCATTATATTTTTCAGCTTTAGAATGTTGTTCCTTTTAGTGGGTTACATTTCTTTATTGAAGTTGTCCATTTGTCAAGACAGCATCCACCTGGGTTCTTTCGGGTTTTTTGTCAAAGCTTCTTTTAGCCGTTTGAGAATAATTTCAGCAGTCGATTTAATTTATTGTGATAAGTCTCATATCTTTGCTTCCTCATGGACAGATCTTATTTTTTTCTTTATTCTTGAAAGGCCATATTTTCTTGTTCCTTTGCATGCCTCATAATTTTTTGTTGAAAACTGGAAGTTGTGAGTATTGTAATGTGGCTACTTTGGAGACAATTTCTTGCCTTTCCCCAGTGTTTATTGCTACTGCTTCTTGTGTGTGATTGGTGTTTGTTTTCTTAGTCCTTTTTCTACACTGTTTTGTAAAAACTGTATTTCTTTATCGTGTGTGGTCATGGGACATCCCTGTTCCATTAGCTTAGTGGTCAGCTGGTTATTTTTCTGAGATTTGCTTAAGCACTGCAGCCGAACCAAACCAAACCCTTTCCTTTCTTGTGAAGGTTAGATTTGTGTTGAGGCATTCATTCCTGGTTAGCCATGCTGATGACAGCTCCATCTTAGCCTTCTCTCACTCTGCGTGGGCGTAGCCTGAAAGTAAGAGCGAGCTGAAGTTAGGGTCTCCTCAGGTCTTTTCTGAGAATGTGTTGAGCCCTGGGCATGTGTGTGGCTTCTTGATTTCCTGGTATACACAGGAGCGTTTCAAAGCACTTACTTCTCCCTGTATATCTTTCCCAACTTCTGATCCTTTCCAGGATTTTTGGTCTGTGTGCTGCTTGTCCTTCTCTCTTGCCCCAGGTGGCCAAGTCTAGTCTGTTTGTCTTTAAGTTTTTTGGTGTAGTCCCCCAAGCAGCATGTTAGGGAGCTGCTTGGGGAAATTCCAAGGCAAGAGGCACGAAGACAAGCCCCAGAATTGGAACACACGTCTACAGTCTTTGACAACAAGGTCAGTATTTCCCCCAGTGTTACTCGCAAGCTGCACCAGCAGCACGTTCTCTGCCATCGTAGCAGGTGGGGGAGTTAACAGCACAAAGCTGTGTTACTGAAATGTAACAGCCTCTTTCTTCATTAAATGTTCCTTTGATTTTAAGCTTTTGGCTGGATTCCAGGGCCCTGAAGAAGTTGATTCTGACAGTTCTTGCCAGCCTAATTGTTCATTTAGTGGGTGGATAGAGTTTTGAAGTTCCCCACTTCACCATTTTTGGTGACATCACACCAGTGGTCAGCAGGGCATGGTTTAATGTAAACAGAATGGTTTGGTCTATTGTTCATTAGAAGTGTATTAAACTTCATTTTTAAATAAAATTGTATGTAGTTGTAATTGTTGTATACGTTATCTTTAACTCTTTTTTTGTTTTTAAAATTTTAAAGTAACATTACAAACTCTGAAACATTTTGAAAGGCAGGACATGAGTTTAACTATGCATAATTTCAGAGAATTTATTTTTTGATAAAATATTTTTATTACAGCAATGTCTTTGCGTACTTAGAATAACTTCTTAAGGATCGGTTAGTATAGATTGCTTCCAAGGGACAAATTTTAGGTACATTTTTCTAGGCTTTCAAATATTGAAAATTTTGAAACAGGTTTTTTCCATTTAACTGTCATTTATAATGTATTGACACATATCGATTCGTTGATTTGTATGAATACGTTCATTATCATTATTATTAATAAATACAGAATAATAACTTAAACCATACTTTATTTTTACAGCCTTGTTTTGAGTATGCACACATGTTTCTAATTTTGCAGAGCTTCGAGAATCTTTGCTGTTATGATTTATCTGCAACCTCATATAAACAGTTGAAGCAGCTTTGTGAAGACCACATCAAAGCACAAATTCATCAGTTCAGAGATTATCCTTTTTTGGAAACCAGAGGCTTTAAATTCTTTTCCTTTCCTTTAGTCCATTTTTAACAATGTATATTTTCTGTTTTCCACGTATGGCAGACAGAAGAGGAGAAAGTTTTCTTAATTTAAGTTTTGGATACTTAAAGGTGCTCTGTGGGATTCATGTAAAATAACATACCTTTTTTCCTTTAAGTTGGTTTTCATTTGTTTGTCAGATTTCTCCGGTGAGATTCTGTTGAGTGGAATAATTCATTTGAAATGTGCAGTGAAGTTTATTTTTGACACCTTTATGTTCTGTTTAAGACCTAGAGATGCTTGGACTTCTGGTTATCATTAGGCAGTTTTGCTAAACATTGTCTTATAGAAGTCGTATCTTCCATTTGCAGAATGTGTGTTACTTTCAGAACATAAACTTTTTCTTAACGTTACCTCATGGATTCTCTGGAAAGTGACCCTTTTCTAAAGAAAATGGATAAATGCTGGCAAGACCATGGCAGACAAATGGTAGAGTGTAAAAATTGTATTTTTAGTTGAAAGTATTATTATGGAATGTGCTAAGTGGTTCTATATAAAGTAAAATCCAAAATGCAGTTAACACATACTTTATGTTAAAACATGTTTAGAAGTGCTTTTATGGTAGAAATTTATTCTCAGTTCTTGAAAATTCATGTTTCAGTATTTTGGTCCCCTTAAAATTTGGAAAGCTTTTTTTCTTTTTTTTTTAAGAACATTATATTTTAGAATAATGGTGTTTCAGGGCCGGCCCTGTGGCTTAGCAGTTAAGTGCGCGGACTCTGCTGCTGGCGGCCCGGGTTTGGATCTGGGGCACGCACCGATGCACCGCTTCTCTGGCCATGCTGAGGCCGCGTCCCACATACAGCAACTAGAAGGATATGCATCTATGACATACAACTATCTACTGGGGCTTTGGGGAGAAAAAAGGAGGAGGATTGGCAATAGATGTTAGCTCAGAGCTGGTCTTCCTCAGCAAAAAGAGGAGGATTAGCATGGATGTTAGCTCAGGGCTGATCTTCCTCACAAAAAACAAACAAAATAAGAATAATGGTGTTTCACATTAATTTGAGCTTAACAAGAAGGTATCAACTATACATCAGGTTTCTTTATAATTTCAAACTATTTGCAATTTTAAAACTTACTCTTATTAAATAGTTTCTGACATTAGTAATTTACCCTCTGAGATATGAATATAAAAGGAAATGTACTGAAAAGGAATTGGAGCTGTAACAAAGGAAATTATACTAAATTAGGTAAGTATGGAGCTGTAACAAAGGAAATTATACTAAATTAGGTAAGTATGGAGCTGTAACAAAGGAAATTATACTAAATTAGGTAAGTAAGGTGTGTTAAATATTTCAACACAAGGTATTTCTGAATATTGAATATGACAATATGATGAAAACTTTGCATGCTTTTGAATTTTGGTGCATTACTGCATAAAATAATGATGCATTAATACTATTAATATAATTTTTTATAATTTTTAAAACTTTATTTAATGTGTAAACCCCAAAATGCTCTCAGTTCACAGCTTCAGCCTCAATGGAAAGCATTTTTCTCAGTTTCTTATTTAAAGACCAAAGCTAGAATAGAGACTAAACTATTCATCTTCTTTGAAAAAGTGAAACATCACTTATAATATGAAAGTGTTTACCTGATTATTTGTTTTAATGAACTTTTCTTCATCTTTGGTTGACTTCTTTCTTTCTTTTTGGAGTTCTTAAGTCCCATGCTCACCCATTTCCCATTAGATGTTTACTCTCTGGTAATAGATGGCTACCACATCACAGCTTTCTAATTTTCAGACTTATTTAAAAAAGTGAGAGTGAGTCTTGGCTCAGAATCGAGGCTGTTAACCCTGCAACCATCATATCTCCTTTAACCTCCCACAGCTCTGTCTCCTGACAGAGTTCCCCAGACAGCACAATAACCCCTTCCCATAATGCTTCCAGATGTTCTGTGCAGAGTTCCCAGGAGCAAGGGCACAGAGGTACTTAAGTGTTTTAAGATAGAAGCCAAAAAAGTACACACTTTCTAAAACCAGAATACTAATGAATACAGTGATTGCCAGTGGTAAGACTGCACAAAGACATCTTAAACCTTTACCAATTTAGTTATATCATTTAGAGTGACGTTGAACTCGCCAAAAAATTAAAAGTCTATGAGACCATATTTAGGTTATTTTCTTTGTGGCTGTTTTCGTCCAGTCTACAGGATGGTGTGTCAAGGGAAAACAAGTGTGCCTCATATGGTCATTCCTCCATGCAATATTTAGCCAGCAAGGCTGGAAAACATAGCCTGGAAAAATCTTACTCGTGCCTTAAGGTGCAGCTCACAGGTTATCACTTCTCTCTGGCTTTCTAGGCTCTTACCATCTCCTCATTCCGCTCTCCTTTTCTCTTATCTTTTGGCTTCCTCCAGCTGTTTAGGTGTGTTTCTATTATAGCACATAGGTGCATTTAAGTTACGATTTCTCTCTTTCCTTTGTTAGAGTATGAATTCCTTAAAACATGTTTTGAGATACACTTGAGACCTAACATTATGTAAGTTTAAGATGGACAGTGTGATAATTTGATACCTTGGTATATTGCAGAAGAATTACCACAGTAGCATTAGCTAACACCTTCATCACATCACGTAATTATCATTTCTTTTTTGTGGTGAGAACATTGAGGTATCCACTCCCTTAGCAACTTTCAGGTATATAATCCAGTATTGTCAACTGCCATCACCGTGCTGTACACTAGTTCTCCAGAACTTATTCGTCTTCCAACTGAAAGTTTGTATCCTTTGACCGTTCCTGTTTATTTTAAAATTTGTTATTAAAAGGTATTTTATTCATAAATTAATTTTTTGTTAATAAATTAATATAACGTGAAAAGTACTTAAAGTTTTCTCAGTTTAATTTTCTAATAGTGAAGATCTGTAGATATAACCCACAGTAACAGAAATACTTTGATTTCATCAATAATTTTTAAAAGTATAAAGGAGACTTGAGACAAGATTGTTTGAGAACTGCTATTCTCGTATATGCTCAAATTATAATTAATTTATACATAACCAGTATATTCATAGTAAAGAATTACCTCTTGTCACTCTGTTGTGTCTTCAAATAAAGGCCATGGGATCTTGGATTTTTACGTAGTCTTGGCAATAGCAGTGTTTCTGTTAATTCTTCTTCATGTTTCTTCTTCCTTTACCATCTATGACCCTAGCTCTCTTACGTTTTCAATACTCTAATCTTGTACTCATAGTTTTTTCTAAAGTTCATTTGTTAGGCAAACTATATTTAGCACTGATGTTGATATATCAGCAGTTTTTATTTTTAAAATAATCTTTGTGTTTATTAATTTCTTCATATATCTCTGCTAATCTTTATTATTTAAGGAGGAATTCAGAACTAACAGTGTAGAAATGAATGAAAAAATCGTAGGGTTAACGCTCCAAGGCAAATAAATGTGTTACTGTCCATGTTTGATTTAGCAGACTGAAAGGAATATTTATAACTGCCAAAAATAATGTGCTTTACTTAAGAATAGGATTTCATTATAAAGTGGATAATAATTTAAACAAAAATTCTTTTATACATAATGTTTCATTTCTGACATCATAATTAGGAACATTTTTCTGTGGCTAGAGAGAAATTTTCCAAATTCGATGTTGTCTTCCATTTGGTAAGGATGCCAGTAATCACTTTAAAAGAATTGTTAAATGCAATTTTGTGTGTGTGGGTGTGTGTGTGTGTGGTGAGGGAGATAGGCCCTGAGCTAACATCCATTGCTAATCTTCCTCTTTTTGCTTGAGGAAGATTGGCCCTGAGCTAACACATGGCCAGTCTTCCTCTATTTTGTATGTGGGACACCGCCACATCATGGCTTGACGAGCAGTGTGTAGGTACACATATGGGATCCGAACCTGCAGACCCTGGGCCGCCAAAGCAAAGCATGCAGATTTAACCACTGTGCCACTGGGCCAGCCCCTGTTACATGCAAATTTTAATTTCTTCCTTGTCTGTCCTAAATGGAAGAAGAAATAGTAAGAGAAAAAAAATTTTCAAAATCTGTATTTCTCTATATCTATCATAAAATTTAAAAATATATTTTAAAATTATGTTTGAGCACATGGTCGCTCTAAATGTTAATACATACTTTCACCTCAGCGTGAATAAACTCTCTAATTTAGGAAACATACCAGTTCTAGGATACATTCTAGGATAATGAATCACATTACACATGCTTCATTATAGAGAAGCCAGAAAGTCACTAAGTTGATATTAAATTGTGCTTATTAGGCTAAAAAAATCTCAGGAAGCTAAAATCAGGCAAATTTAGAAGTTTTAAAGTAATTCTAAATGTTGCTTTATTTTTAAAAATTACTGAACTATGTATGTCATACAGTGTACTTTATTTACTCCAAAGTTTTATTTGTTTAGATCCATTTCAGATTATCAAAAAATGAATTAGAAAAATTTAGCCAACTGTGGGTAGAATGAGTTGAACATCAAATTGTATTTTGTTTATTTATTTTTATTTATTTATTAATTTTTTGTTTATTGCAGTAACACTGGTTTAGAACATTGTAAAAATTTCAGGTGTACATCATTGTACTTCTATTTCTGCATAGATTACATCATGTTCACCATAAAAATACTAATTACAACACATCACCACACACATGTACCAAATTATCCCTTTCACCCTCCTCCCTCCCCCCTTCCCCTCTGGTAACCACCAATCCAATCTTTGTCCCTATGTGTTTGTTTATTGTTGTTATTATCTACTACTTAATGAAGGAAATCATACGGTACTTGACTTTCTCCCTCTGACTTATTTCACTTTGCGTTATACCCTCAATGTCCATCCATGTTGTCACAAATGGCTGGATTTCATCGTTTCTCATGGCTGAGCAGTATTCCATTGTGTATACATACCACATCTTCTTTATCCATTCGTCCCTTGATGGGCACTTAGGTTGCTTCCAAGTCTTGGCTATTGTGAATAATGCTGCAATGAACACAGGGGTGCATGTACCTTTACAAATTGGTGTTTTTAAGTTCTTTGGATAAATACCCAACAGTGGAATAGCTGGATCCTATGGTAGTTCTATCCTTGATTTTTTGAGGAATCTCCATACTGTTTTCCATAGTGGCTGCACCAGTTTGCACTCCCACCAGCAGTGTATGAGAGTTCCCTTCTCTCCACATCCTCTCCAACACATGTGGTTTGCTGTCTTGTTAATTATAGCCATTGTGACAGGCGTGAGGTGATATCTCATTGTAGTTTTGATTTGCATTTCCCTGATAGTGATTTTGAACATCTTTTCATGTGTCTGTTGGCCATCTGTATATCTTCTTTGGAGAAATGTGTGTTCAGATCTTTTGCCCATTTTTTAATTGGGTTGGTAGTTTTTTTGTTGGTGAGATGGATGAGTTCTTTATATATTTTGGAGATTAAGCCCTTATCAGAAGTATGGTTTGCAGATATCTTCTCCCAATTGTTAGGTTGTCTTTTCATTTTGTTGGTGGTTTCCTTTGCTGTGCAGAAGATTTTTAGTTTGATGTAGTCCCATTTGTTTATTTTTTCTGTTGTGTCTCTTGCCCGGTCAGACGTGGTGTTTGAAAAGATGTTGCTAAGACCGATGTCGAAGAGCATACTGCCTATGTTTTCTTCTAGAAGTTTCACAGTTTCAGATCTTACATTCAAGTCTTTAATCCATTTGGAGTTAAGTTTTGTGTATGGTGTAAGGTAAGGGTCTACTTTGATTTTTTTGCATATGGCTATCCAGTTTTCCCAACACCATTTGTTGAAGAGACTTTCTTTTCTCCATTGTATGTTCTTGGCTCCTTTATCAAAGATTAGCTGTCCATAGATGTGTGGGTTTATTTCTGGGCTTTTGATTCTATTCCATTGATCTGTGTGTCTGTTTTTGTGCCAGTACCATGCTGTTTTGGTTATTATAGCTTTGTAGTATATTTTGAAATCAGGGAGTGTGATACCTCCAGCTTTGTTCTTTTTTCTCAGGATTCCTTTAGATATTTGGCGTCTTTTGTTGTTCCATATAAATTTTAGGATTCTTTGTTCCATTTCTGTGAAAAATGTTGTTGCAACTTTGATAGGGATTGCATTGATCTATAGATGGCTTTAGGAAGTATGGACATCTTAACTATGTTAATTCTTCCAATCCAAGAGCACGGAATATCTTTCCATTTCTTTGTGTCTTCTTCAATTTCTTTCAGAAATGTTTTATAGTTTTCTGTGTACAGATCTTTCACCTCTTTGGTTAAGTTTATTCCTAGGTATTTTATTCTTTTTGTTGCAATTGTACATGGGATGGTATTCTTAATTTCTCTTTCTGCTACTTCGTTGTTAGTGTACAGAAATGCAACTGATTTTTGTATGTTGATTTTGTATCCTGCAACTTTACCATGTTCGTTTATTACTTCTAAAAGTTTTCTGGTGGATTCTTTACGGTTTTCTATATATAAAATCATGTCATCTGCAAATAGTGACAGTTTCACTTCTTCCTTTCCAATATGGATCCCTTTTATTTCTTTCTCTTGCCTGATTGCTTTGGCTAGGACTTCCAGTACTATGTTAAATAGGAGTGGTGACAGTGGGCATCCTTGTCTGGTTCCTGTTCTTAGAGAGAGAGCTTTCAGTTTTTCACTATTGAGGATGATATTAGCTGTGGGTTTCTCATATATGGTCTTTATTATGTTGAGGTACTTTCCTTCTATCCCCATTTTATTCAGAGTTTTTATCATAAATGGATGCTGTATCTTGTCAAATGCTTTCTCTGCATCTATTGAGATCATCATGTGATTTTTATTCTTCATTTTATTAATGTGGTGTATTACGTTGATTGATTTGCAAATGTTAAACCATCCCTGCATCCCTGGAATAAATCCCACTTGATCATGGTGTATAATCTTTTTAATGTATTGTTGTATGCGATTTGCTAGTATTTTGTTGAGGATTTTTGCATCGATGTTCATCAGTGATATTGGCCTGTAATTTTCTTTTTTTGTGTTGTCCTTGTCTAGTTTTGGTATCAGCATAATGTCTGCTTCGTAGAATGAGTTAGGGAGCTTCCCCCTCTTCCTCAATTTTTTGGAAGAGTTTGAGAAGGATAGGTATTAAGTCTTCTTTGAATGTTTGGTAGAATTCACCAGGAAAGCCGTCTGGTCCTGGACTTTTATTTTTGGGGAGGTTTGTGATTACTGTTTCGATCTCCTTACTGGTGATTGGTCTATTCAAATTCTCTACTTCTTCTTGATCCAGTTTTGGAAGGTTGTATGATTCTAAGAATTTATCCATTTCTTCCAGATTGTCAAATTGCTTGGAATATAGCTTTTCATAGTATTCTCATATATTCTTTTGTATTTCTGAGGTGTCTGTTGTAATTTCTCCTCTTTCCTTTCCAATTTTACTTATTTGAGCCTTCTCTCTTTTTTTCTTGGTGAGTCTAGCTAAAGGTTTGTCAATTTTGTTGATATTTTCAAAGAACCAGCTCTTGTTTATATTAATTTTTTCTATTGTTTTTTTGGTGTCTATTTCATTTATTTCTGCTCTGATTTTTATTATTTCCCTTCTTCTACTGATTTTGGGCTTTGTTTGTTCTTCTTTTTCCAGTTCCTTTAGGTGCATTGTTAGATTGTTTATTTGAGATTTTTCTTGTTTGTTAAGATAGGCCAGTATTGCTATAAACTTCCCTCTTAGAACGGCTTTTGCTGTATCCCATAAGTTCTGGCATGTCGTATTTTCATTTTCATTTGTCTCCAGGTATTTTTTGATTTCTTCTTTGATTTCTTCGTTAACCCAGTCGAGGTTCAGTAGCATTTTGTTTAATCTCCATGTATTTGTGGCTTTTCTGATTTTCTTCCTATAGTTGATTTCTAGTTTCATACCGTTGTGGTCAGAAAAGATGCTAGGTATTATTTCAATCTTCTTAAATTTATGGAGACTTGTTTTGTGGCCTAATATGTGATCAATCCTGGAGAATGTTCCATGTGCATTTGAAAAGAACGTGTATTCTTCGGTTTTTGGATGGAATGCTCTGTATATATCTACTAGGTCCAGCTGTTCTAGTGTGTCGTTTAAGGCCAACGTTTCCTTATTGATACTTCTGTTTGGATGATCTATCCGTTGGTGTAAGTGGAATGTTAAAGTCCCCTCCTATTATTGTGTTACTGTCTATTTCTGTTTTTAGGTCTGTTAATAACTGCTTCATAGATTTAGATGCACCTACATTGGGTGCATAGATATTTACAAGTGTTACATCCTCTTCTTGGATTGTTGCCTTGATCATTATGTAATGACCTTCTTTGTCTCTTCTTACAGTTTTTGTTTTAAAGTCTATTTTGTCTGATATGAGTACTGCTACCCCAGCTTTCTTTTCATTCCCATTTGCATGGAGTATCTTTTTCCATCCCTTCACTTTCAGTTTGTGAGTGTCTTTAGGTCTGAAGTGTGTCTCTTGTATGCAGCATGTATATGGGTCTTGTTTTTTTAATCCAGTCAGCCACCCTATGCCTTTTAATTGGAGCATTAGTCCGGTGACGTTTAAAGTAGCTATTGATAAGTATGTACTTACTGCCATTTTTTAACTTTTTTTTCTCAGTGTTTTAGTAGTGCTTCTCTGTTCCTTTCTTCTTCTATACAGAATTGATGGTCAGTTTAGTTTGACGTCTGTCTGAAAGCTGTACTCTTTAACTCCCCTCCTCCCTTCTTTTATGTTTTTGATATCATATCTAACCTCTTTTTTGTGCATTTGTATCCATTACATTCTAATCATGGAAATAGATAATTTTTCCTATTTGTGGCCTTCTCTTTTCCTCTTAAATCAGTCCCTTTATCATTTCTTGTAGCATTGGTTTCTTGGTGACAAACTCCTTTAATTTTTGCTTATCTGGGAAAATTTTGATCTCTCCTTCCATTTTGAATGATAACCTTGCTGGGTAGAGTATTCTTGGCTGTAAGTTTTTTCCTTTTAGCACTTTAAATATATCATGCCATTCTCTTCTAGCCTGTAAGGTTTCTGCTGAGAAATCAGCTGTTAGCCTTATGGGGTTTCCTTTGTATGTAACTTGACATTCTCTTGCGGCTTTTAGGATTCTCTATCTTTAATTCTGGACATTTTGATTATGATGTGTCTTGGTGTGGGCCTCTTTGGGTTTATCTTGTTTGGGGCTCTCTGTGCTTCCTGTACCGGGATGTCTGTTTCCTTCCTTAGGTTAGGGGAGTTTTCATCTGTTATTTCTTGAAATAGATTCTCTGCCCCCTTGTCTCGCTCTTCTCCTTCCGGGACACCTATAACACGGATATTAGTGCTTGATGTTGTCCCAGAGGTCCCTTAGACTGTCCTCAGTCTTTTTAATTCTTTTCTCATTTACCTGTTCACCTTGGGTAATTTCTTCTAGTCTTTCGTCCAGCTCACAGATCCGTTCTTCTGTATCCTCTACTCTGCTTTTGAGTCCCTCTAATGAATTTTTCATTTCCAGTATTGTATTCTTCATTTCTGATTGGTTCTTTTTTATATCTTCCATTTCTTTGTTGACATTCTCACTGAGTTCATCTGCTTTTCTCCCCAGATCAGTGAGCATCCTTAACACTCTTAGTTTGAACTCTCTGTCGGGTAGGTTGCTCATTTCTGTTTCACTTAGTTCCTTTTCTGGGGTTTTGTCCTGTTCCCTTACTTGGAATGTATTCCTTTGCCTCCTCATTTTGCCTCTTTCCCTGTGCTTGTGACTATGTATTAGGTAGATCAGCTACGTCTCCTGCTCTTGGATAGGTGACCTTATGTAAGTGATGCCTTAGGAGGCCTCCAGTGTGCTTCCCTCTGTTCACAGTGTTCCAGGGGTGACCCCTATGTGGGCTACATGTGTCCTTCTGTTGTGGCCTGTTTGCTCTCTCTGTAGGCACCCAGGGAGCCTGAGTTTTGCTCTTGGACAGCTGTTGTAATGCTCAGCTGCTTGTAGTTGTTGTGGGCCCTTCAATCTCTTTATCAGGTGTGGGGAGCCCCAGCACAGTTGGCTGCAATTTCTAATACCACATTTGTGTTGCAGTATTTCTTTTAAGTGAGTAGGCCCCCAGCGTGGCAGGATGTTAGGCTCAGGGCCTTACAATTGCTGTAAGCCTCTAGCCTATTAGATCTCTTGTCAGCTCTCTGAGGATTGCAGCTGGGTGGGGCTGGCCTCAGGCACAGGAGCACCCAGTTGTTTCAGGCTTTGGAAGGTGGGGCAAACCTCCTATGTGGGTCTTTGAGAAGCACAAGTCTTCTGCAGCTGACAAGCCCTGCTGCCCACAGGTCCACACACACAGTCAACACAGTCCTGTGCCGTGTGAGTGCCCCGACCTCCCCAGGCGGACCCAGTCTCTCCATGGCTGGAGCCTCACACGCTCTACCACTGCCCCACACTCTCCACCCGCTCCTTGTGCACACCCTGCCCCGCTCAAGTCGGCTCAGTTGCCAGGCTGCAGAGAATCCAGTCACCAATCTATGCAGGCCCACAAGTTGCCTGAGGGCTTGTTGTTGGGTGGGGCCAGTCTCTAGGGTGGGCTGCCTGCCCTGGCTGAGCTGAATTAAATCGGTGCTCTAGTGGGTGGGGCAGACCCTGGGCTAGCAGGCCTCTCTGTGTCAGCATGCCCACACCAAGCCACAACAATGGCCGCCGCCTATGTCCCAGTCCCTGGAGAGGTCTCACCCCTCACCGAGATGCACTCAGGGCCTATTAGGTGAGTCTCTTGTCACCAAAGCACTGTGCACCTTTCTTTCTGGTGATTTTAGGATGCTTTCTGAAACAGGTGAGTTTGTGCGTGGGCCCTTTAATAGCCAGTTTTAGTTTCTTTGTGAACCGGGTTTTCTGGGGGTACTCTCTAATGCTTTAGTAGCAGGCAAAGTCGGATATTATGCCACTGGTCTCGATTGTGCTGGGTCCACAAAATGCCCACAGCGGGGGCGCTCTGCGGCTCAGGGCCCCACGCCTCCAGGGAGGGCTGTGTATCTGTGAGCTGCTCCCGGCGGCCATGAAGCTGGCGGCTTGTGAAGGTGGCATTCTTCCTCTCCAGAAGGGAGTCTCTGCCTCTTCCACCTCAGTTAGGATTGTCCGTTGTTGCAGGAGTTCCTTTTATCCAGTTTTCAGTTCTGTCTCGGGGTAATTTTTCCATGAGTAGTTGTAAATTGGCTGTGTCCACAGCAGGAGGTGAGTTCTGAGTCTGCTTATGCCGCCATCTTGACTCCGCCCCCTGAACATCAAATTGTATTTTGTTTTGACTGTAGGTTATACATTATACACATAAAAGTATAACTGATGGGGAAAAAAAGTAGAAGTTGCAAGATTTTTTTTTTTTTTGGTGAAGAAGATTAGACCTGAGCTAACATCTGTTGCCAACCTTCCTCTTGTTTTGCTGAGGAAGATTGGCCCTGGGCTAACATCCGTGCCCATCTTCCTCTGCTTTATATGGACACCACCACAGCGTGGCTTGATGATGGGTGTGTAGATCCACGCCCAGGCTGCCGAAGCAGAAGTTAGCTGCTAGGCCAGTGGGCTGGCCCCTACAGGATTTTTAAAATATTTACTTAGACAGTTTTTTTGTTTTAGGAACATGGGGCTTGAATTATTTAAATCATACATAATTTGTGATCAGAAGGTTCAGAGCAGGACTACAGATGGAATTCTTCTATTGTTGAAAAAGAAAGAAATGGTGAAATGGTTGATCAGTGTTTGATTCAAAGAATTTTAACTATGCTTTCTGATTGCAGGTGAGTAATTTAATTTATATTAAATTGAAACTAATTTGTCATCCGATATTTGAAAGGTAGGTTTTAACTGATTCTCTTTTATCTATTCCATCTTAGATTTACTGATAATCTTTTGTGAATAGATTCTTAGAAGAAACAAGCAGGTTCTATGCAGCAGAAGGTAGGAAGCTGCTGCAAAAAAGAGAGATATGTGAAATCAAGTTGACAATTATAAATCTTTTCATGATGCACAGAGTAGATCCTTAAATATCCAGTGGAGAACCATGTTTGTTTATATTTCCTGTGTAGATTTTGACATAGTTTACATGCTGCTACTTACACTAAATTTCTTTTCTGTTTTTTTCTTGGTCAGTTTTGTTAAAGGTTTGTCAGTTTTGTTGATATTTTCAAAGAATCAACTTTTGTGTTAATTTTTCCCTGTTATTTTTTTCATTTCTGTGTCATTAAATTCCATGCTAAACTTTACTTCCTTTAGTTGCATTAGGTTTAGCTTTCCCTTTTTCCACTGTCTTCAGGTGGAAAGTTAGATTATTGTTTTGAGATCTTTCTTTTTTTTTTCTTTTTAAGTATATTTATTAATTTTTTTATCACGGTAACATTGGTGTATAACAATGTATAAATTTCAGGTGTACATCTTTATACTTCCATTTCTGCATAGCTTACATCATATTCACCACCCAAAGACTAATTACAGTCCATCACCACACACATGTGCCTAATCGTCCCTTTCAACTTCCTCCTGCCCCTCCTTCCCCTGTGGTAAACACCAGTCTAATCTGTCTCCATGTGTTTGTTGTTTTTATCTTCTACTTATGGTTGAGATCATACAGTATACAAACGCCTCCCTCTGGCTTATTTCACTTAGCATAATACCCTCAGTGTCCATCCTTGTTGTCACAAATGGCTGGATTTCATCATTTCTTATCGCCGAATAGTATTCCATTATGTGTACATACCACACCTTCTTCATCCGTTCATCCCTTCCTGGGCCCTTAGGTTGCTTCCAAGTCTTGGCTATTGTGAATAATGCTGCAGTGAACACAGGGGTGCGTGTATCTTTACGCGTTGGTGTTTTTATGTTCTTTGGATAAATACGCAGCAGTGGAATAGCTGGATCACATGGTAGTTCTATTCTTAATTTTTTGAAGAATCTCCATACTGTTTTCCATAGTGGCTGCACCAGTTGGCACTCCCACTGGCAGTGTATGAGAGTTCCCTTCTCTCCACATCCTCTCCAACACTTGTTGTTTCCTGTCTTGTTAATTACAGCCATTCACATGGGTGTGAGGTGATATCTCATTGTAGTTTTGATTTGCGTTTCCCTGGTTGTTAATGATGTTGAACATCTTTTCATGTGCCTGTTGGCCATCTGTATCTCTTCTTTGGAGAAATGTCTGTTCATGTCTTTTTTAATTGGATTGTTAGTTTTTTTGTTGTTGAGCTCTATGAGTTCTTTAAGTATTTTGGAGATTAACGTCTTATAAGATATATGGTTTGCAGATGTCTTCTCTCAATTATTAGGTTGTCTTTTTGTTTCGTTGATGGTTTCCTTTCCTTCACAGAAGGTTTTCAGTTTGATGTAATCCCATTTGTTTATTTTTTCTATTGTTTCTCTTGCCCAGTTAGATATGGTGCTTGAAAATATGTTGGTAAGACCAATGTCAAAGAGTGTACTTTCTGTGTTTTCTTATAAATATTTCATGTCTGAGATCTTTCTGTTTTTGTTGTGTATGTGTGAGGAGATCAGCCCTGTGCAGACATCTGCCAATATTCCTCTTTTTTTTTTTTTTGCTGAGGAAGACTGGCCCTGGGCTAACATCTGTGTCTATCTTCCTCCACTTTATATGGGATGCCGACACAGCATGGCTTGCCAAGCAGTGCGTCGGCACGTGCCGGGAATCAGAACCGGTGAACCCCGGGCCGCCGCAGCGGAGCGTGCACCCCTAACCTTAACTGCTTGTGTTACCGGGCCAGCCTCAAGATCTTTCTGCTTTTAATGTAGGTATTTACAACTGTAAATTTCTCTCTGTGTACAGTGTTAGGTGCATTCCTTAAATTGTGGTATATTGTGTCTTCGTTTTCCTTCATATTAAAGTATTTTCTGGTTTGCCTTGTGATTTCTTCTTTAGTTGTTTAGAACTGTGTTGTTTAATTTTCACATATTTGTGAACTTACCAAATATCTCATTCTTTTCCATTTTCACTCCATTGTGATCAGAGAACACAGTGTTTATGATTTTGGTCCTTTAAAATGTATTGACTTGTTTTGTGGCCTGATGCGGTCTATCCTGCAGAATGCTCTGTGTGCCCATGAGAAGAATGTGTATTCTGTTGTTGTTGGGTGGGGCGTTCTGTAATGTCTGTTAGCTCTGGTTAATTTTAGTGTTGCTCAAGTCTTCGTTTCTTTGCTGCTTTTATGCACTGGGTATTCTATCCATTATATATCATACATATATATCTCTCTCGCTCATAAATATCTACATATGTCGTATGCATATATTCGAAGAGTATTGACATCACCAGCTATTATTGTTGAATTATCAGTTTGTCTCTTCATTTCTGTTGGGCTTTTCTTTTTTTTTTTTATAATTTTATTTATTTATTTTTCCCCCAAAGCCCCAGTAGATAGTTGTATGTCATAGCTGCACATCCTTCTAGTTGCTGTATGTGGGACGCGGCCTCAGCATGGCCAGAGAAGTGGTGCGTCAGCGCAGGCCCGGGATCTGAACCCAGGCCGCCAGCAGCGGAGCATGCGCACTTAACCGCTAAGCCACGGGGCTGGCCCTCTTGGGCTTTTCTTAATTTTTTTTCAGTTTTATTGTGGTTATATTAAAATGTCCAACCACAGAATCTTCCATTACAATTTTACTCAGTTTAGTAATTCTTGGCACTCTGACTAAACAGAAGTGAACTGACCATATAGGTGTGTCTTTCAAGACTATGAAACTAAACCAATTTAAGAGAGGAATGGGTTTCTTTTGCATACTTGTTTTGTTTATAATTTTTACACTTGAAGTCCTCTGATTCTTAGAAAATAGGAATGTTAAAAATTTCTTTTTAGATTCCTGGATGTCTCTACCACATCAAGAAGCTCCAAGAAGAAGAAGTAGACAGAGTTAGAAGCTACCTGTGCCTGAACACACAAGAAGAATTATATATTTATTTACATTTTGACTTCTCTGTTATTTAAGTAGGTCAATACCTGTTCATAGGGTAGGATGAAAATGTAAATTTGTTCCCCTCTTTTTCTTTTTACTTTCCTCTCTCCTTCTTCACTTCCATCAAAGAAATGCCTGGTAAATAGAGGTTTCTTCCTAAGTTTATTTTTCAGTTTTTTTGATGAGCCAAAGTAGTAAATTGAGTTTAGAAAACCAGTTGTTGATCTATGCTGAATTAAAGATGAAAGGATATTTTTATGAAGCAGATGTGTATTATAATAAATGTGTATTATAATAAATACCAAATTTCCTCCAGTTAAGCAATGATCATTATAACCCATGAATGAAATCAGGAGAAGTTTGTGCAATAAAATTTGAAAATCCTGGAGACCGAAATAGCCATTTTGTGGTACTGATACATGAGTAACAGTGCAAAACAAGGAGGCAGGCTTGATGACCATAATGTATGCAGTAATTACTGGTATTTTCGACAGCAGTTTTAACTGTCTACTATGACGAGTTTTTAGTAATTTAAACCATTTTTTTAAACACGAACCTGCTCATTACTATTATAGAAAAGCAGATTCTAGGTGAACATTTATCAGCAGTTATTCAGGAAGGTAGACAAAAACAGACGTGTTTAACAAAATAGTATTATCAGGGAAAATTAATGCTAAAATTCTGTATTCTGTGTGATAGGCCTTCCTTTAAAGGGTAACATAAAATGGCCTGTAATTTTTTTTTCTTATTTGCAAACTCAGTTTGTGTCATGTAAGAATATTGATCATTCAGGGTTTCTCAAAGTTAAGAATACCAAAGGAGGGTTGTGCACAGACCTCAAAATAACAATGTGGAGAAGGTGTTTTTTCCTTTGGCTGGATGTTGGCAGTGTTATTCCGTTTTTCTGGTGTCTTAAAATTTAAGATTGTATAGCTCAGGGCTCTTGAGCACACATGTTGCTTTTCGTCCTGGTATCTTCCATTTTCTTCTTATAAGGTCAACATTTGTTCAACAAATATGTATTGAGCTTTTTCATCCTCGTGGCAAACAGCAAGTGGGTTTGGTACAGGGTGAGGACTTACTTAGAAAACCTTGTTAAGGGAGTGGAATGTAAACAAAACCGAAAGTTGAAGAGAGGCACATCATTGAAAGAAGGGAGTCTGGGCCTGGTAACCTCCTACCAACAGAAATTTTTAGGCACAATTAGAGAAAAAAGGAAGGGCTGGTGTTGCTGAAATGTACTGAAAAGGTTTTGGAGAATGACGAATGTTTGTTTTAAACTGGGGAGGGTAGATGAGTCGTTCATGTTGACCTTTAGAACAGTTGGGTTGTATTTTAGCTGTGATTGAAATATTTTTGAGGAAAAGGGGTTGAAGAACAAAAAAATCATGTGGGAGAACTTTGTGGTAATTTTTGTGAGAGACGGGGCCCTAGCCTTAGGGGAAGAGGTGTGGGTGTCATCACTGGTTAAGGTAATTTTATTGTTGGGGCAGGATTTCATTTCTTAATCCAAAATGTTCTTATAATTGTAAGTTTTTCTCCTATCAATAATGATTTTATTATCTTTCCTGCCTTATGTATCACTTCAAGTGACTTGTAATCTAAACACATAGACTAAGGTATAACTACTTTTGTGACAAAAGAAATACACAACAGAGGAAGGAGAACGCAAATACTGAGCTTTTCCTGTGTTAGCAGGATATTTGTTGGTATCTATCATGTAAAAGAGATTTCAGATCTTTGAAACTAAAATGAAACGAAGCCAGAAGAAAGCATTGATTTCCAGATTTTCTATCACATTTTCTGATATTTTTCTGGCACATGATTGCAGTTTTGGAGATTCCCAAGATCTCCCTCGGTTCAGTGATTTCCTAGAAGGACTCAAAAAATCCAGAAAAGTTGTTATCTGAGGGTTTTGACTTATTAGAATGAAAATGTAGACTAAAATCAGCAAAGGCAAGGGGACCAGGGAACTGAGTCCAGGAGAAGGAGGCATGAGCTTCCAGTTGTCTTCTCCCAGTAGAGTTGTATGGACAGAGCTTAACTTTCCCAGTGATGATGAAGGACAACACACTCCTACTATACTGCCATCAGGGAAGCTCACCCAAGTCTTCATGCCCAAGGCTCTTGTTCGGGGTGGGCTGCGTACACATGGACGACCACCCATGTGATGGATCTTAGTGTCCGGGCCCTCCAGAGGTCAAGCTGCCACATATTTCCTGGCCCAAAGCTCCTGCCATAAATCACACTGTTGACATAAACTGTCTGGCATGACCCATGGCATTCAGGTGTGCAAAATCTTACTTTGCTTGATGTTCTGAAAGCTTGCAGGTTACCTCCCAGGAGCTGTGCAAGGGCCAAACTTTCTTTAGCAAGATTAATCCTTTAGTGCACAATAACAGAATACTGTGAGATAAATTTAAAATAATTGTGTTTGTATTCTCAGCTAAGAATAGATTAATGTACTGTTAGCCCCGTGTTGGGTTTATGGACATTTTCACTGTTAATGGAACCATCTTAGAGATGGTGTCTGCAGGTGTAAGATGCACTTGTCTTTGAAAACCAGCTGTCTGACTTGATCTTTTCTTGTTAGACTATGGAAACAAACGTTAGACTGTTGTTTCTGTTGGAACAGAAACAATTAAAATGTGCTCGTCAACTAAATTCTGCCTACAGTTTGTAAGACAACTGGAAAATTTTTTAATACCCTAATCGTGGCAGCCCTTGGAGCCTGAATTAAGGAGAAGTTTCTCCATTAGTGAGAATCAGGAAATGTTTTAGTGTGTGTTTTCGTGAGAGCCTAGGCAGATAAACATACATGAATTACATTTGTGAGCTCTTGTTTATTTGTGGGAAGAAGAATTCTTGTTTAATAGGATCCCAGAGAGCAGGTCAACTCAGTGGATCCCTCTGTCTGGATTAACCAACTTCTAGATTGTCTGCATCCTTTAGTATCTGCATCTCTTCTGGGCTCACTCTCCTTGCAGTCCGTTAGCTGGTGGTCAGAGTGAAGACTTATTTTAATATTTATCTCAGGCAAACATTCCAGAAGACAGACCTCTCATTGAAATATTAGGTGTCCTGAAACCAATTATAAAATGTAAATGATTTCTGGATCATCTCAATCCTAAACCTTCTTACAAATCTTATTACGGATTTCCTTATGTAGAGTTAGATTTCTGAAGAGAAATGTATTTGCTTTTTAAAGTTTTATAGGATCCTTGTATCTTGGAGATTCACTTGACACATTTGTAATTGGAATGTGTGTAATCTTATCTAGATCTTCCCATTGGTATTCAGTAAATACATTCTTGCAGCTTTTTCCTAACTGAAATGAAGTACCATTAATTTTCCTTGAGTGTATGTGTGCTAAGACAGATTGGACTCACCAAAAATTTATAAGATGCTGTTTGCTACAAACTGAGGTTTCAGAGAAGTGTTTGGATCCACAAGAAAAATCCTATTGGTTTATATACACAGAGATCATAATAATGGCAAAAATCAACAGATAAAAGTCCTTCAATACTCAAAAGAAAATTTTTTTCCAAACCAAAAGTCTGTAATATCCAGCCCAGTTTTTGAACTTAAATGTATCTTGAAGACGTGTAGGAACTGTTGTTATATTTTTCTCTTATGAACCCAAAGTGTGATATTATTTCAGATTACCCCAAATTTTCTTATTTTAGTAAATATACATAACTTAAAATTTACCATTTTGACTGTTGTTAACTGTACACTTCAGTGGCATGAATTACATTTACAGTATTACACAGCCATCATCACCATCCATCTCCAGACCCTTCTCATCCTCCTAGTTAGGAATTCTGTACCCACTAAAAAATACACTCTAAATATTTTGATAATTGTTTCCAAAGTAAGTTGTAGAATACTTTAAATGTAAATAGCATTTCAGTGCCGAAATGTAGAGCAAATGGTTCTGACAATGCCTTATTGAGTTATTTGGCATTTGCAAATAAGCAACCTAATGTTCTTCTTTCTTCAGATGTAAATATTTTTTGTCAAATTATAGTTTCATTTTAAGATTCGTTCAGGGCCATGTTATTTTGCCCCCAAAAAGAGAAAATTTAAAAGACAATTTAATTATTAACTTTACCAGACTGCTGTTTAGTACATGGGACAGATTGCTCATACACGATATTTCCTTTGTAAAAAGAATGAATGCTGGGGCCGGCGCCATGGCTTAGTGGTTAAGTGTGCGCCCTCCGCTGCTGGCGTCCTGGGTTCGGATCCTGGGCGCGCACCGAGGCACCGCCTAAGCCGCGTCCCACATACAGCAACTAGAAGGATGTGCAGCTATGACGTACAACTATCTACTGAGGCTTTGGGGGAAAACATACAAAAACAAATTTAAAAAAAAGAATGAATGCTAACATTCTTGATGTAAACTGAAGAAACAGATTTATAAAAGCAAAGTGAGCTTTCAAATATAGAACCCTTCGATTTTTTTTTCCACTCAGGAACCTATTTCTAAAGTCAAAAAATATTTTGTTGCCAAGCTGGGTCCTGCTTAATTTCTTTTAAATATTGAGGTGCAATTCACATACCATAAAATTCATCATTTTAACATGTAGAATTGATTGGCTTTTTGTATATTCACAAGGTTGTGCAGTCACCACCACTGTGCAGTTTAGAACAACAAATTATTTTGTAATGATTGACAGTTTTCAAGTGACCATTGTGCTGATTTTGATGTTTAGAAAAAACGGTAGAAATCCACTTTCAAATATGTTACTTATGTTTTTTCATCTTCTATTTTTGTAATAAATTTAAAGTTAAAACACAAAAACTTTTCTCTTTAACACAAACCATATTAAAATGCCAACCTGATACTGTGGATTGATTAAAAAGGTATGACTTTTGGGGGGCTGGCCTGGTGGTGCACTGGTTAAGGTAGTGTGCTTTGCTTCAGTGGCCCGGGGTTCGCTGGTTCCGATACTGGGCACAGACCTACACACCACTTATCAAGCCATGCTGTGGCAGCATCCCACATACAAAGTAGAGGAAGATGGGCACAACTGTTAGCTCAGGGCTAATCTCCCTCAGCAAAAAGAGGAAGATTGGCAATGGATGTTAGCTCAGGGGCCAATCTTCCTCACCAAAATAAAAATAAATAAATAAATAAAGTATGACTTTATCAATGGTACAGTTAATGGAAGGTGAGAGGTGAACTAAAATAGATTTTTAGATCTTCTGAGTGAAGAGTGCTGATAACATTCTAAAGTCTTGTATTATTCTTCGTAGTTTCGTGGTTTTATATGTTCAGTGTGGTTCATATAGTTCCAGGAAATAGCCTTGGCAGTTCTTTTGGGAAGATAACTTGTATTCTAGTTTCACAGGGCCACAGATACAGAAGAATTTTGCCCATGATGGGTCATAGTTTCACTAAATCATAGGTGATTTGATAATGAGATTTGGAACTTCTGAGATGAGATTTTAGATTTGGAGTTGACAGCTGTAATGGATTGAGCCTTTTGGGGAAGTTGGGATGGGATGAATGATTTTGCATGTGGGATCATGTGAATGCCTGGGGGCCATCAGATGTACTGTAGTAGACAGAATAATGGCCCCCAGTGATGAGCAAACCCTAATCTGTGAAACCCTTGCATAGGTTTTCTTTTATGGCAAAAGGGATTTTGCAGATGTGATTAAGTGACGGCTGAGACAATTATTCTGAGTTGGGCTCAGGGTAATCACCAGGGTTCTTATAATAATAGGGAGAAAGTGAGGTCAGAGTCAGACAGACATTGAGATTTGAAGAGGCCAGCCTGCTGGTCTTAAGTTTAGAGGAGGTACCACGTGAATGCATAGAACACAGAGGGCATCTGGAAGCTGGAAGAGCCAAGGAAACGGATTATTTCCTAGAGCCTCCAGAGGAATGCAGCTCTACTGACACCTTGAGTTTAGGACTTCTGATCCCCAGAACCACACAATAATAAATTTGGGTAATTTCAAGGCATTAGATTGGTGGTGATCTGTTACAACAGCAGCAGAAAATGCATACAGACGGCTTGATCAAAATTGAATCAAGACGTGGAAGCAACCTAAGTGCCCATCAAGGGAAGAATGGATAAAGAAGATGTGATATTTCTACACAATGTAATACTACTCAGCCACAAGAAACAATGAAATCCAGCCATTTGTGACAATGTGGATGGACATTGAGGGTATTACGCAAAGTGAAATAAGTCAGAGGGAGAAGATCAAATACTGTATGATCTCACTCATTAAGTAGTAGATAATAATGATAAACAAACACACAGAGACAGAGAGTGGATTGGTGGTTACCAGAGGGGAAAGGGAGAGGGAGGAGGGTGAAAGGGATAATAGGGCACCTGTGTGTGGTGATGGATTGTAATTCATATTTAGGTGGTGAACATGAGAACATAATGTAATCCATGAAGAAATAGAAGTATAATGATGTACACCTGAATTTTATACAAGGTGATAAACCAATGTTACCACAATAAACAAACAAAAAAGAAAAATTGAATTGGCTAAGAAAATGGTATGAGGCTGGAAATTATATGCAGCTCATGTTTGCATATACTGTATATACCCAAATGATGTATTATAAAGACTACTTTTTCCCCTGCATTTGTTTTTATATTGTTGCCTTTTCTGTTTATAGGAACTATTCATAAGGTTTAAATATTTTCAGAGAGTATGGATTATTAATTTCTATAACATTGTTACTTAAAAGTAGAAGAATTACTTGGATTGAAAATTCTGTTTTCAACATAATTATCTATATAACAGGAATAACTGTGCAGTAACATTGGAGTGCAGATATCTCTTCAAGATTCTGTTTTTATTCCCTTTGGATATACACCCAGAAGTGGGATTGCTGGTCTTATAGTAGTTCTCTTTTTAAATCTTTGAGGAGCCTCCATACTGTTTTCTATAGTAGCTACCAATTTACATTCCCGCCACCAGTGAACAAGGGTTCCCTTTTCTCCCCACAGCCTCACCCACTTGTTATCTGTTGTCTTTTTGGTGGTAGCTATTCTAACAGGTGCCGAACAGGTGATATCTTACTGTGGCTTTGGTTTGCAGTTCGCTGATGATTAGTGATGTTGAGCATCTTTTTATGTACTTGGCCATTTGGATGTTTTCTTTTGGAAAAGGCCTGTTTAGTTCCTCAGCTCCTTTTTTAATTGAATTGTGTGTTATTTTCCTGTTAAGTTGTATGAGGTCATTTATGTATCTTGGATATTAACCCTTTATTAGATGTAGGATTTTCAAATATTTTACCCATTTCATAGGTTGCTCTTCATTTTGTTGATTTTCATTGTTGTTGTGTAGAAGCTTTTTAATTTGATGTAGTGCCACCTGTTCTTTTTTTACTTAGTTTCCTGTGCTTTTGATGTTATATTAAAAACGTTGTTGCCAAGACCAATGCAAGGAGTGTTTTCTGTATATTTTCATCTAGGAATTTTACAGTTTCAGGTCTTACATTTAAGTCTTGAATCCACTTTGAGCTCCTTTTTGTGAGTGGTGTTACAAAGTGGTCCAATCTCATTCTTCTTATGTGGTTATCTTATTTTCTCAAGAACATTTATGAGACTGTTCTTTGCCCTTGAGTATTCTCAGCTCCCTTGTCAAATACTGATTGACCATACAATCAATGAAGTGAGGGCTTATTTCTGGGTTCTCAATTCTGCTCGTTTGTCTATGTGTCTATTTTTATGCCAGTACGACAGTGTTTGTATTGCTATAGCTTTGTAGTATACTTTGAAATCAGGATGTGTGATGCCTGTTGCCTTATTTTTTCTCCGAATTGCTTTGGTTTTATGGGTTCTTTATTGGCTTCATACAATTTTGGGGATTATTTTTTCTGTTTCGCTGAAATTTGCCACTGGAATCATAATACAGCTTGCATTGACTGTGTAGATGGCTTGGGTATTATGGACATTTGAATAATATAATTCTTCCAGTCCATGAACACATGGTATCTTTCCATTTCTGTCTTTTTCAATTTATTTCATAAAAGTCTTGTAGTTTTCAGCATACACAGGTTTCCCTTACTTCATTAATTTTTTTATTATATTTTTATTGCCTTTGATGCTAATTGTGAATGGGAATGTTTCATCTACTCCTTTTTTAAGTATTTCATTTTTAGCTTATAGTAACACAACTCTTTTCTGTAATTGATTTTGTATTCTTCAATTTTACTTAATTTATTGATCAGTTCTAACAATTTTTGGTTGAGCTAGGTAGGATTTTCTGTATATTAGACCCTATCACCTGAAAATAAAAACTATTTTAATTCTTTCCTTAATTTGTATGCCCTTGTACTTATTTTACTTGTCTGATTGCTCTTGCTAGGAATTTCAGTCCTGTATTGACCAACATGGTGAGAATTGACACCCTTGTCTTTTCCTTATCTTGGTGGGAAATCTTTCAAACTTTTGCCATGGAGTAATGTTTGCTGTGAGCTTGCAAAATATAGCCTTTTTCTGTTGAGGTATGTACCTTATGTACCTAATTTGTTGAGATTTTTTTATCATGAACTGATGCTGAATTTTGTCAAATACATTTTCTGCATTTATTGAGATGATCGTATAATTTTTTTCTTTCTTCCTTTTAATGTAATATATTACATTAATTGTATGTAATGTACATACAATGTATGTGTGTAATACAATACACACATACCTTGTATGTATGTCAAACCATCCTTGATCCCAGGGATGAATCTAACTTGATCATGTTGAATGACCCTTTTAATGTGGTGCTGAATTCAATTTGCTAGGATTTTGCTAAGAATTTTTGAATGTATCTTCCTCAAGGATATTGCCTTCCATTTTCTTTTCTTGTAATGTCCTTATCTGGCTTTGGTATCAGGTTAATGCAAACTCTAAAAATGAGTTTGAGTATTTTCTTCAAAGTTTTGAAAGAGTTTTACAAGGATGGGTGTTAAATCTTCTTTAAATGTTTGTTAGAATTTACCAGCAAAATCATCTGATCCTGTGTTTTATTTTGTTTGAGAATTTTGAGTAGTGATTCAGTCTCCTTACCTATTGTTCTATTGACATGTTCTATTTGTCATGATTCAGTTTGTAGGTTTTATATTTCTAGAAAGTGGTCTGTTTATTCTAAGTTAGCCAATGTGTTGGTGTGTAATTGTTCATAGTAGTCCTATATATGACTTTGATATTATTATAATGTATTATCTTTTATTTATTATTTTATTTGGGTGTTCTTTTTTTTGTAGTTAGGCAAATGTTTGTCAATTTCCTTATATTTACAAAAAACATTTTTAGTTTTATTGATGTTTCTGTTTTTGGAGTCTCTATTTTATTTATTTCCACTCTGATATTTGCTATTTCTTTCTTCTTCTATCTTTGGTGTAAATTTGTTATTTTTGTATAGTTCCTGAACTGTAAATTTAGTTAGCATTGAGGAACTTTTTTCCTTGATGTATGCATTCATCACTATACACATGACTCAAAAAAATACTTTTGCAGCATTCCATAAGTTTTAGTATGTTGTGTATCTACGTTTCAGGTGTTTTGAGATGTTTTTAGATTTCCTCTTTGATTTCCTCTTTGAGCCATTGGTTTTTTTAAGAGTGTGTAGTCAGTTTACACATATTTGTAAGTTTTCAAGCTTTCCTCTTGTTATTGTTATTTTGTTTCATACCATTGAGTTTAGAAATGTACTTGGTATTTCTATCTTGTTCATTTTACTAAGATTTGTTTTGTGGCCTGTCATATCATCCTGGAGAATATTTCTTGTGTTTTTGAAAGGAATGTGTAACACGCAGCCACGGATGGAATATATAAATATCTATAAAATATACAATACATATTTTATGACGTATATGTTATGTGTATTTCATAGAATATAATACAGGAAATGTCTATGTTTCATACCCTATTATGTATATATATAAAACATAGCTCTCTATTATGTCTGTTAGGTCTGAGTAGAGTTCATGTCCAACATTTCCTTCTGAATTTTGTTCCCACATGATTTATCCGTTGCTAGAAGTGGGTATTGAAGTCCCTACTATTAGTCAGTTGTTGTCTATGGCTTCCTTCAGATCTGTTAATATTTACATAATATATTTAGGTGATCCAATCTGATCTTGGGTGTGTATATATTTACCATTGTTGTATCTTCTTGATGAGTTGACTCCTTTATTATCATATGAAGGTGAGTTTTGTTTCTTCTTCCCATCTTTGGCTTAGTCTGTATTGTCTGATGTAAATACAGCTATCTCCATTTTCTTTTAGTTTCTACTCCATGGAATCTCTCTTCTTCCCCTCACTTTGCATTCTGTCCTTAAAGTGAATTACATCTCTTGTAGGCAGTATATAGTTGGGTCTTGTTTTTTAACTCCATTCTGCCATTGTGATTTTTCACTGAGGAATTCAATCCATCTGCATAGAGTAATATTGATATGTAGTAACTTACTAATGTCATCCTAGTAATTCCTTCTGGTTATTTTCTAGTTTTACTCTTCTCATTTTTCTCTGTTACTGCCTGCCTTTGTGGATTGGTGATTTTCCAGGGTGATATGCTTTGAGTCTCTTCTTTTTTTCTTTTGTGAACCTAGTATTTTTGTTTTGTGGTCACCATGAGGCTCACATAAAACATCTCATAGATATAACAGTACGTTTTACATTGATATCAACTTAAATTTGTTCACACATGAAAACTCTAACCTTTTACTCCTTCCCCCACTTATGGTTTCTTTAGTTGCAAATGGCCTACATATTGTGTATTCATTGCCAAATATAGTAGCTATAGTTATTTTTATTATTCCTTGCTGTTAATCATCATATTATAGTTAAGAGTTTAACACAGCATCATATTACAAAATCAGAGCTTTCTCAATCTGACTATAGATTTACATTTAACAGTGCGTAGTATATTTTCATATGTTTTCATGATACTAGATAGCATTTGAATTCAGCTTAAAGAACTTCTTTTAGCAATTTTTGTAAGAGAAGTCTAATGGTGATGAAATCCCCAGCATTTCTTTGTTTGGGAAAGTATTTCTTCATCCTTATTTTCTGAAGGACAACTTTGCGAGAAGGCTGTTTGGGCTACCAGTGTATTTTTCTCAGGAATTTTTCAATATATCATTCGATCCTTCAAGGTTTCTCCTGAATAATCTGCTGAAGCCTAATGGAGTTCCCTGGTAAGTTTCCATTTTTTTTTCTCTTGGTGGTTTTGGGATTCTCTCTTCCTCTTAGATTTTTGACAGTGTCATTATAATATGTCTTGTAGAGGATCGTTTTTGAATGAAATGATTAGATGATCTTTTAGCTTAATCACTTTGGATGCCCAGGTTTCTACCTAGTTTAGGGAATTTTGGAGAATGGAAGATAGTTTCCATTATTTTTTAAATACTCTTTCTGCCCTCTTCTCCTCTTGACTCCCATGATTCTGGGATTGCTTCTTTTGATGGCATGCCAAAGATCACATAGGCTCTCTTCACTCTTTTTTATTTTGTTTTTGTTTTTGTATTTGTTGTCCTCTGACTGGCTTATTTCAAAGTGTTTGTCCTATGACTCACTGATGCTTTCTTCTGTCTGCTCTGTTCTGCTGTTGATACTCTCTATTGCATGCTTCATTGCTTTCATTGAACTTTTGAGTTCCTGTATTTTGTTGGTTCTTTTTATTTATTTCTGTCTCTGTTAGAATTCTCAATTTGTTCATATTTTGTTGAATTGCCTTTCTAGTTTACTCATAGGTCATTGAGTTTCTTCAGATCAGTGGTTTTGAATCTTTATTGGGTAAATCACAGAATTCCATGTGTTTGTGTTGTTACTGATGGATTTTTGTTATCTTTTGTGATGTCCTGTTTCCTTGATTCCTCATGGTCCTTGGAGTTTTGTGTTGCTATTCTCACATTTGAAGTAGCAGTCACCCCCTCAACTCTTTGCTAGATGCCTTCAGGTGCTAGATGCATTTTCTGTGGTCCTTCTATATATACTGATGCTTTCTCCAGCCTTGTTAAATATGCCTTCTCGTGTTTCTTGCTCCCTCTCGTGGAAAGATTCTTAAGGCGGCATGTCTTCTCGCCATATAGTGCAACAGGCCTGCCACCTGAAACTTGACTTTGTTTCCTCAAAAGTGTCACTGACTGCTCAAGATTGTGCATTCTCCCTTGGACACAGACCTGGCTTGTTTTCTCTGTGTGCTCCCTCTGTACTTGAGTTTCCTTGCTGCTGTCCTCTGGAGTATGCACAAGGATCTTTTCCTCAGAGTATGTGGAGGTGTGAATTTGGCACTTGGAGCATTGGGGGCGCCTCTGGGGCAGTTGCGGGGATCTGTGTGTGAGGTTTTCCCAGTGCCTGGTGGACGGCGTCCAGCTGGAGCCTAGAATGCCATCAGCAGTTGACAAGCTTCCTTTAATGCCCCTGATATTCTTTTCTGCCTCTCTTCTGATCTTCTTCTTCCTCCCCTAGTGGAGGTCCTGCCTTACTACTCTGGCTGCTGTGGGAGAGAAATGGATTTCTTTAGCAGAGTCCTGCACAGCTTGCACTCACCCACCAGTCTCCCTTTCCCCCATGGTAGAGATCGTTGGCTTCCTCCATCTCCCAGCTGTGGTCTCTGTGTACGGCAGAGGGGTGATGCTCAAAAATTCCTTTTACCAGTTCATTTCTTCATTGCATCCAAACTCATGTTTTTCTTTTTTCTGCCCCATTGGGGTGGTGGAGCTTCTCCTTAGGAAGCCTGGAATTCTACAAAGGCTTTCTCATTCCTGAGTAAATGCCAATGTCACTATTCCCCAGTTGCTCCCAGATGGTGGAGAGCGGCTGAAGCTGGTTCACAGGCTCCTGCTGGTTCCCCTGCTCTTCCTGATGTCTGTCAGTTACTCGGTGTGTGTGGGGGTAAGACTTCTTATAGTTTTACTGGCATGTGGTGCTGGATCCCACACATCCTGCAGAGGTACTTTTGTTTGTGGACGGGTGCTGACATTTAGTTGTTAAAGAGGTGAAAAGGAGGGATGTCATATGCCTCCATGGTCTTCTTGCAACTCCTCAACCAGGATCTCTGTTTGCGTCTTTTTTTGTGGTTTGTATGTTTTCATCACACTTCTCATTTTGCTCATGCACTGTTTTCTTGATTTAATTTTGTTGTCTGTGTTCTTCTGCATCTTGTTGAGCTTCTTGGACTATTTTAAATTGTCAGTGAATTCAAAGATCTTCATTGTTCTGGGGTTACTTACTAGAGCTTTGTTAATTTTCTTTGATAGTGTCGTGTTTGCCTGATTGTTCATGATCCATGTAGCCTTGTGTTGGCTTTTGTGCATTTGAAGGAGCTATCACCTCTTCCAGTCTTCGCAGACTGGTTTTGGCAGTAATGGGCTCCTGTGGGTCCCTGGGCTGATGGAATTGCCTTTGCAGTTGCAGTCTATCAGGGTTGTATCCAGTCACTTGGCTGCTGCTGGGCCTGCAGTATGATTTGCGATTGGCAGGCCTATTGCCAGGGTCTTTGGCAGGTGTGGACCGTGAGAAGTCCAGGACCTTCCTTAATAGCCTGGCTGTGGGACCAGGCTCTGCTTCAGGAGGTATAGATGGTAGTTCTGTTGGCAGGTATGTTGATGGGTATGGCTCTGTCTCAGTCCCCGGATAGTTCACTGGGTGGATCTGTTGGCAGGCATGTTCGGTTTGGTTGATGGCTGAGAGTGGCCAGAACCGAGGCACTGGGCTGCTTCAGGGTCTACAGGTGAGTCTGAGGCTGCAGGCTTTCCTTTGGGTGCACCGATGGGCTTGTCTCCTCCTGGGGTTTTTGGCAGGCAGGACTCCTCTGGCATACAACTGAGTCAGGCTGAAGCTTGGGTCACAGGGTTGCTTCAGGATCTCAAGTTGAACTGGTGTTGGCAGGCTCACCTACCATTTGTACATATGGGTGTGTCTCTCTCCAGGTTCTAGCATAGGCGGGCCTGCTTCTGGACCATAGCTGTAAAGTGCTGTAGCTAGGTTACAGCCACTTCAACACATGTAGACAGACCGAGGTTGGTGGGTTTGCCTCTGGAGCATAGACACTGTGTCTCCCACGTGATTCCTGGATGGACTGGACTTGCAGCTAACAGGGTTGGAGCTGAGTCCTGGGCCACTTGAGGATCAACAGCTGGGTCTGAAGTCTGTGATCCTGTATCCGAGGCCTGGGCAGGAATGGCTTCTGCCAGGTCCCTTGCCAGATGATGCTGATGGCAGGTCTAAGGCCAAACAAGTCTACAGGGTTATGGGGCTGATTCTGGGTCTATAGCCAGGATCTCGGTTGGTGATTCTGTCACCTGAGCATGGCTATGTCTTCCCAAATAGGCTCTCTTCAGTCTTGGGCTCCACTTGGTGTTTCCTTATCTCCTACCAGTATCTCAAACCTCCCACAAAGGCACTTTTACCCGTCAATGGCTGTCAGATTATTCTTGCTGAGGGGAGATACATGGGAATCCTCCTGTTCCACCATATCGCTGATGTCACTTCCTCCAACTTCTTTTTGAACCTATCTATGACTTTACATTGAAAGTGATTTTTTCAACTGACAATCCGGTTGGATCTTCATTTTTTATCTTTTCTTGACAACGTCTGTCTTTTAATTTATGCAATTACTGTTATGATTAGAGTAAATCTACCCTTTTGATAATTGTTTTGTAATTGTTATATGTGGGGCATGTTCTCCTCTGCCTGCTTTTTGATTGAGTATTTTTATGATTCTGGTTTATATCTACGCCTGGCTTCTTATTTGTTCCTCCTTTCAACATTGTTTTACTGGTTGCCCTCAGTTTTACATTGTACGTATTTAATTCATTGTGCTGTGTTAACTAATCTTCATGCAGTATTGACACGTTCTTATAATAATATCCAATCAGTTTCTCTCTCACATACATAACAGGCACATATACTCTTGGCCTCAGTATATTGCAACTCATTGTTTCAGGTAGTCAATTATCATTTAGAGTGAAGAAAACTGATTTACATTTTAAATAATTTGCAACATCTTTGTCTTTTGTAGATCCAAGTTTTATTTGTATGTCATATTCTTTTGGTCGGAGACACTTCCTTTTACATTTCTACTAAATAGATCTACTGATGGTGAATTCCTAACATTTATTTTGAAGTTCTTTTTTTTTAATTTCTCCTTTATTTTTGAGAGATGTATAGTGGATGTAGAATTTTGTCTTAACATTATTTTTCTTTCAGTGCTTCAAAAATGCAATTCTATTTTCTTCTGCAGTGCATTGGTTTTTATTAGATGCTAGCTGTGACTCTTTATGTCTTCTCAGGTAATGTTTTTCCTTCTGGCCACTTTCAAGGTGTTATTTTTCATATTTTCAGCATTATAAATGATGTAGAAGTTTGTTTAGGTTTAATTTTTGTGGAGGTGGGTTGTTCCTTCTGTTCAGAATTCTCTGAGTGACTGGGATCTGTATTTTGTCTGTCTTAATACTCGGCTATTATTTCGTCAAATATTTGTTCTCCTTTTTCCTTTCTTCTTCTTGGATTTCAGTTATGTGTGTTTTGTACTAGTTGATATTGTATCACGAGTCTTTGAAGGTTTGTGTTTCCTTCCTATTTTTCATGTTTGTCTTTAGTTATGATTTGTGTGCTGAAGCATCTTCATTTACTCTTTCTGTGGTTGTATTGAGCCTGTTGATGAGCATAATGAAGACAGGTTTTGTGTCTGTTACCTTTTGAAAATATAGTGCTTCTGTGAATTCTTTCTCATAGTTCTCACCTCTCTGATGGAATTCTGCATGTTAAATGTTGCCCCCTTTCCACTAGTTTTTTAGATTTACTACTCATTTTAAAATTGTAATTCCAGCACTGGGACCTTCTCTGTCCTGATTTTGTTAACTGCTTTGTCTTTTCATAGTGGGATATTTTTCTCTTGCTTTTTTGTTTGTCAAATATTTTTGATTGATTGATAAGAAAACCTCCTACGTAGAACAGGAGAGACTAGGTTAAACAATATTTATGCCTGGAAATGTAAGTGCCTTCTCTTCTGCCAGGTCTTTAATATGTGTAGTTGTGCCAGTCGTGTCAGGAGGTAAACTGAGTTTATGATTTGTTGTTGCTGTGATCATCTTTAGAGCACTGCTGGCTTCAGCTCTTTTGGGTGGTTACCTTGGGTGTAAAGTTGGGATTAGTGTGTTATGGAGACTCATTTTCAATACTCCTGCTCCACTCTGCATTAGCTGTGTTACTTAAGTAGGTCTCTCTCAATTCTTTTGGTCTTCCACCAGCAGTGATAGCTGCGTTTTTTGTTACTCTCTACTTGCTGGAGTAGTGGTGGAGATTGTGGGAAGTGTTCTCTGTTTTTTCTGACTCCTCCTCAATTTTAGGTAGGCTCTGTGTGGCTGTGTCTTGTAGGTGGCACTTTATTGAAATCGTGTTCCTCCCACAGTGGTAAACATCTTCAGTGGTCTAAGTGCAGGCTGGTCTCCCACCTCTCCTTCAAGGTTAGAGAGTCTGTTTTTATGTTTTCCCTTCTACAGTGGTATTTCACTTAAGTCAAGGGTTTAGAGTTTTCGTTGTTTCTCTCTCAGTATTATTAGGCTTTTGTTTCTAAAGAAGACGTGTCCAGGCCTTTCTTGTGGTGAGCTTTGTGTGACTCTTCCAGACTGTACCACAGAGAGGGGCTCTCTCTGGCCTCCCACTGTCTTTCATCTGAGTGCCTACTTAGTGAGGTCGTTGGGGAAAAACCATCAAGTGAATTTGAACTCCCTTTATGTTGTTAGCTCTCATGCGTTCTATACTATCATGTAGTATCATCCACCCTGCAGCATTTGTTAAAATGTTTAAGTTAACTCTTCTTACTCACATGTATAGATGTTACTTCCTTTTTCAGGCTAACACAACTGAGCCAGTACTTGTGTCTTGTCTCTGCTTAGATTTAGGTTGCCCTGGAACCTCACTCTCTGCTTGGTACAGTAAAAGCTATGGTTAAAAACTACCTGCTTGTTTCTTGATGTTAAAGTGAGAGGGAATTTTCCCAGCTTTTTATATCATAGCTCACAACTAGATGTATGGATTAGATTTTGAATCACATCACTGACCCCACTTTTAGAAAACCGGTTAGGGTCTACAGACCTTACAAATATAACATGAGATTTTGCTTAAGGCTTTGGATGTTTCTTAGACTTTGAATAATATGGAAGTTCAAAAATAGCAAGTCTGCACTTTCATTTCTTCTTTTAGTGACTTTTGTCATCTCTCTTTTTTCCTTAGTCAATGTGAATGTTTGCCTATTTTATGTTTTCAAAGAAGGGACTTTTTGATTTGCTGTTTGTCTCTCTTTTTTTAATTCTCCATTTGGTTTGCCTCTGCACTTATCTGTATTATTTTGTTCCTTCACGTGGCTTTGAGTTTAGTTTTCTCTTCTATTTCTAGTTCCTCAAGTTATTGATTTGAGCTCTCTCTCTTTTTGTTAATGTGTGCATATTTACAGCTTTAAATTTCCCTCAGAGCACTGCTGTACAGCATCCCAAAAATTTTATTTTTGGTTGTCTGTTCTTTCTCATTCATCTCTAAGTATTTGCTGCATTCCCCAGTGTTTTCTCCACTAATCTTTTCGTTATTTAAGAGTATGTTGTTTATGTCTATGTATTTGTGAATTTTCCAAGTTTCTCTTTTTTTTTACTGATTTCTAGCTTGATTCTGTTGTGGCTGGAGAATATTTTTTGTATGATTTTAATGTTTTAAAATTTGCTGAGACTTGTTTTATAGCATAACGTATGGTATATCCTTGAAAATATTTCACATGACTTCAGAAAACTATTTATGTTATTCTTCATGGCTGGAGTGTTTTATTAAGTTTAGTTCGCTTATAGAACTGTTGAAATCCTCAATATCCATGTTATTCCTCTGTCTAGATATTCTGTGTATTGTTGAAAGTGTGGTATTAAAGTCTCCAATAATTGTTTTAAAACTGTTTCTTGCTCAAGTTCTGTCAATATTGGCTTCACACACTTTGTGGCATTTTTTTCTTGGTGCAAACATTTTGAGAATTGCTGTATTTCCTTGACGTATTGACCATTTTTTTTTAAAGATTTTATTTATTTTTTCCCCCCAAAGCCCCAGTAGATAGTTGTGTGTCATAGCTGCACATCCTTCTAGTTGCTGTATGTGGGACGCGGCCTCAGCATGGCCAGAGAAGCAGCGCGTCGGTGTGAGCCCGGGATCCGAACCCGGGTCGCCAGCAGTGGAGCACGCTCACTTAACCACTAAGCCACGGGGCCGGCCCTTGACCATTTTATCAGCAATATTCTTCTTGTCTCTTGTAGTAATTTTGACTTAAAATTTTATATATGTATATATGTTCATATACACACAATCTGTGTATTAAATTCAAGAACCCTTACAATTCAAAAATTAAATGTAAGCTACTTAAAAGATGGTCAAAGCACTCGAATAGATGGTTCTTCAGAGAAGGTATTCAAATGGCAAATGAGCACATGAAAAATATTCAACATCATTGGCCATCAAAGAAATTCAAATCGAAATTATAATGAGGGGCTGGCCCCGTGGTGAAGTGGTTAGGTTTGGTGTGCTCCGCTTCAGTGGCCAGGTTTTGCCGGTTCAGTGGTGCACAGACCTAGACCACTTGTCAGTCATGCTGTGGCAGTCACCCATACACATGATGGAGGAAGATTGTCTAATCTTCCTCAAGCGAGAAAAACAAGAGAAATATTGGCAACAGCTGTTAGCTCAGGGCAAATCTTCCTCAGAAAAAAACATTACAATGGTTACGACTTCACATTCTCTTGGATGGCTTAAAATAGCAAATCAGATATTAAACATTTCATGAGGATGTGAAGAAATCTTGGTACATTGCTGGTGTGAATATATACTGGTGCATCCTCTGTGTAAAACAGTTTGAGTTTCCTCAGAGAGTTAAACACAGAGTGATCATATGACTCTGCAATTATCACTATATATGAAAGAGGAAAAGAAAGCGTATGTCACGTTGAAGCATCACACAAATGCTTTTCACAACATTATTAGTACTAGACAAAATGGAAATAAACAAGATGCCATCAGTAGATAAATGGATAAATAAATTGTAGCATATACATACAATGGTATATCATTCATCTATAAAAGGAAACAAAGTACTAATATATCCTTCTGTGTGAATGAACCTTGAAAATATTATGAGTATGAAAGCAATATGCTAGGTGAAAGCAGCCAGATGTAAAGGTCATATTTTATATTATTTCTTTCTTATGATATGTGAGGAGTAGGCAAATCTCTAGATAAAGAAAGCAGAGTAGTGGTGAGCAAGTCTTGGGAAATGCAGAATGAGAAGTGATTACTTAATGTGTGCAGGGGTTTTCTGGAGTGGTGACGAGGTATTGAAACTAGAGATAGATGGTGGTTGCCCAACCTGGGAGTACACTAAATGCCACCAACCTGTACATTTTAAAATGGATAATTGTATGTTTTGTCAATTTCACCTCAGTAATATGTATGTATATATCTGAATGGTAGACGATGAATATATTTTTGAGTAGAGATAGGGATATATTTAAAACTTTATGGGGAAAGTTGGAGTTAAAATGTTCTAATAAAGTGAGGTGGAGTGAGCATTGAAGGAAAAATACTACTGATGAAAGCACACACAGACTGTGAAGTGGTAAAACAAAGTTAGGTAATACTGAGAAGTTAAAACTAAGCCACTCTTGCTTCGAGACTATTTGGAGCTTTATTTGGAATCTGGAACCCTGAGGCAATGAAGAAGATATTGTAGATTCCTAACTGGAAACTCAGATGATTTGGAAGATTCCTCTCGAAGGTTTAGGATAGAAGACAGGATGAAAAATGTTTGAAGTTAGAAGTTAGAATGATGTTTAGAATGTAGACATGCACTTTTAGACTAGTTCATCAGACATATTCCCTTACAATTGCCAGAGGTTAAAATGAGAAGAGTCTCTGAAAATAAATGACTGCATGTGAAGTAGAGTAGAAAAGTAAAGCTTTAGCTTGAATAAATGGAAAAAGGAGTAATGGAGTCATTTAAATATGCACAAGATAAATTTTACTTTGTACATTTGACATCACATTTAATAATGGTAACTTGAAAGCTATAATCATACAGGATCATGAGAGTATGCAGGGCCAAAGAGACATATAATTAGTCGTAAGGAACTTGAAATCTCAAATCATGGCTATGGACTTTCCTTTTCCTTCCTCTGGTTAAAAGGAGACTGACTGAAAATCGAAGATGACTTAATGCAAACTTTTAATTCTGAAAGTCATAATATAGAAAAGATTTTGATATAAAGTAGTAGTGGATTATATATTTATATATATTTAAGTTTTTGGTACTTTGTTGTTACAAGTTTGATCCCTTAGAACATTCCATTTGCATAACAGTTTATATACTATTGAAATGTCATGTGTTCACATTTTATCTTTTGTTTTCATTAGACAGAGGAACATACCATCACCACAGAGAGAGTTTTTCCAGTCCGACAGTATCAGATTGATGTGGCCATTGTTTGAATTATGAAGATAAGGAAAACACTTAACCACAGTGTACTTCTCTCAAAATTGTGTAACCAGCTAAAATTTACACTAATGGTAATCTACCCATATCCGATGGCATCGAGTACTTTTTTAAATTAAAGGGTAAATTTAGAAATTAATTTTCAGTAAATCATGTATTTCTATGGAGGAAAACAATTGTACAGCAGTGTGGTTCTCATACAGGACTTCTGTCCCTTTTGGTGTTATACTTTACTGTATTTAAATTATTAAATTGTATCAATTTTATAAGCAGAAACATTGTTACCTTTCCAAAGGTAACAGGAAAAGAAATTAGCCTCATGATCCAGTTGTAAATATTTCGATGGACCTCCACGATTTAGATGTCCCTCCTGATGTACCTACTTGGTAGATTTCAGTTAAAGCGGTCTTTATGTGTACTGCTTGTCATTGAGTACTCCACAATTACCAGCAAAAGGGGACTTTGGTCTCATTAGGATAGTCCTTTTTCAGTCTATTCTTGTCTCTTGAGATGGAACTTCATGATACTATCTTAAACATTATAAACTAACAGTTTATATAACATAATTTTTTGGCAAATTATTTCTTAATTAAAATTAAAAAAATAAGAGATCATTTAAAAAGTTACTACAGTGTTGTTTGATTCCTGTAGTTTAGGCTTTTGAGTAAATTTTGTTTTGTAATAAATATTAGCAATTTCAAGCTGACTTGTCAGTACTTTGTCTTTAAAATAAGGTAACAAATGGTGTGTAGTTTCACATATCCTAAATAATTAAAATACAATTGCTACAGAAGACATAGATTTCTAGACGGAAGATTCTGGTGTGCCTCATAGAGTCTGGAGCCCGTCAGCTAGATTTTAGTCCTACGTCATCTCGTCTCTTACTCTTTTTGAGACTCTTGCCAAGTTTACCTAACTTGTCTTACGTCAGTTTCCTCATGAGAAATGGTGATTTTAAATAAATAATATTTTACCCTAACGATGTTAAGACGAAAGTGTTGCCTAAAGTAGAGTAAGTGCTGTGTAAATCCCAGCTGTCACTAGTCTCATTATCAGTGTTGTATTTTTTATTTTTTTCCACTTTAAAAGCTGTTGTGCTTCTTGGAGGTAAACACATTTATTCTTTACCCCTTTCCCAGTTGTCTACCCATGGCTTGCCTGATGCCTCCTTGTGTTTTAGTAAATCATGCATTAATTTTCCCTAACTTGCCTGCCAAGTGAGGTCAGTCTGTACCTCCTAACTAAACAGATGCCTAGTAGAAACATCAGTGCCTAAGGCATTAACTGTCTTCTGCTTTAGAGCCTTTGTTATATGGCGACTTGGTTAACGACTAAGTTTATTTTCCTCTGCAAAGTTACTAAAGCAGTTGAAATATGACTTTCCCTAAAGTGCAGCCCAGATGTATTTTTACACTCTTCATTATGTGTTAAGTATGTTTTATTCCTGTTTACTAACAGATAGTAATCTATTTTAGTTAAGAAAATTATTTTGCGTGAAGCATATCTAGGTAAGCCGTGATCATGAATTTTGTCTATTTTAGGGGAGAATGGTAAGTCAATATTGTGATTTCCTTTCTATTGACCCTAATAATTTACTTTATTTTATAGGCTAGTGATCTGACAAAGAGCATAGAATTCTTAATTGGCAGAGACTACATGGAAAGAGATAGAGAAAATCCAAACCTCTATAAGTATATTGCATAAAGCTCTTGCCTCAATTTGAATACTTGATAATATTACCAGTTTTAGTGGGTGCCCCATGGTCCTGTTAATTGATGAATATATTCTGCTGATTCTTGACTAAAACAGTGTATTAAAAATAGAAATGCAGAATTAAAATTCCTATCAACATTCTTGCTTGAGGCGTACAGTTTTCTGAGTGAAAAATTTTTGGATGTCACTTATTACACTGTAATCATCTAAAATTGCCTGAAATATTTCATACTCTTTGCTCTCTGTC
This sequence comes from Ceratotherium simum simum, assembly GCF_057802395.1. Lineage (NCBI taxonomy): Eukaryota > Metazoa > Chordata > Mammalia > Perissodactyla > Rhinocerotidae > Ceratotherium > Ceratotherium simum. The sequence continues at coordinate 12,523,100 of NC_141941.1, forward strand.
CTTCATTCCAATATAGTTTACATTGGTTACATGTTGTAAACATTAGTTTCATAAAAGGCAATTTTATAAAGAGCAAGAAAATATCCAAACATATTTAAAGGTAAAATGATATTTCAGACATCTTGAAGACACCGTAGTTTAGCAATATATATGTTTTTATGGTGGTAAAATATAACATGAGGGGCCGGCCCGGTGGCACAAGCGGTTAAGTGAGCATGCTGCGCTGCGGCAGCCTGGGGTTCACAGGCCTGGATCCCGGGCGTGCACCGACACAGCTTGTCAAACCATGCTGTGGCGCCATCCCATAGGAAGTGGAGGAAGATGGGCATGGATGTTATCCCAGTTCCAGTCTTCCTCAGCAAAAAAAGAGGAGGATGGGCAGATGTTAGCTCAGGGCCGATCTGCCTCACAAAGAAAAAAGTATATATATAGTATGAAATTTATCATTAAACCATTTCTGTCTCATTACAGTTTTTGGTGTATCTTCTATTTCGTCTGACACAGATATGCCTACCCCTTCATCTTCAGGTTCCCCTTTGCATGGATACCTTTTTCTGCCCTTTCATTCTTAGCCTTGGTGTGTCGTTAGGTCAAAAATGAGCCCCTTGCAGAGAGGATATAGTTGGAAAGTTTGAAACTCTGTTCAGCCAACCAGTATCTTTTAATTATGGCATTTAATTTAGTAACATTTAAAGTAATTACAGACAAGGAAGAATTGCAATTGCTGTTTTCTTAATTGCTTTTGTCTTGTAGCTTCTTGTCCCGCCGTTCCTCCCTCTCTGCCTCTTTGTGCTGCATTGATTTTGTTTTTTTGTTTGTTTGTTTGTTTGTTTTTTGGTGGGTGAGGAAGATCAGCCCTGAGCTAACATCCATGCTAATCCTCCTCTAACGATGACCAGCTGTGAGCTAACATCTATTGCCAATCCTCCTCCTTTCCCCCCTGCAAAGCCCCAGTAGATAGTTGTCTGTCATAGTTGCACATCCTTCTAGTTGCTGTACGTGGGATGCGGCCTCAACATGGCCGGAGAAGCGGTGCGTCGGTGCGCGCCCGGAATCTGAACCCGGGCTGCCTGTAGCCAAGCGCGCGCACTTAACTGCTAAGCCACGGGGCTGGCCCCATCATTGACTTTGTTTTTATAGTGATGTGTGTGATTCCTTCGCATTACCTTTACAGTATATCCTTTAGCTCTTGCCTTTGTGGTTACCACTGCAATTAAATACAACGTCTGAAAATTATAACAATCTATTTTAACTGATAACCACTAACTTCAAACTCATGTCAGAATACTAATATGTCACATCTCTGATCTCCACACTTTATATTATTGATGACACAAATTATTTCTTGTTATGTTGTGGATCTATTGATCTCAATTTGCAATGACTTTATGCGTTTCTTTTTTAAATTCTCTAAAGTGATTTACACTTACATTACAATATTACAGGGTTCCATAGGTGTCTATATGTTTACCAAAGATTTCTATGTTTAAATGGTTTTGTTTGGTGTTTATCATAACTTCTCTTCAACTTGAAGGACTCTCTTCAGCATTTGGAGTTCATATCAGGTGGAGGTGAATTCTCTCAGCCCTTGTTTATCTGGGAAGGTCTTAACTTCTCCTTTAGTGTGAAGACCAGTTTTGTTGGATATACTGATGTTGGTTGCCAATATTTTTCTTTCAGCACTTTGAATATATTGTCTCGCTCCTCTAGACTGCAAGGTTTCTCTTGAGAAGTCCGCTGATAATCTTTGATGCTTCACATTCCCTCATTCTGCTTTTGCCTGTCTCCCTCATTAGTTTGGAAAGTTCTTACTTTGAGTTTGCAATTTTTTTCAAATGTGCTTTTTAATTTTATTTTTCAAATATATTTATGTATTTAGAAATTATCACCATAATAAGTGAGCATCCACCACCACATTTAGTGCAATTTTTTTGTGATGAGAACGTTTAAGATTTACTCTTAGCAACTTTCAAATATGCAATATAGTATTATTAATGTAGTCAACATACTGTACATCATAGCCACAGGACTTATAGTGGAAGCTTGTACCTTTTGATCTCCTCCACCCATTTCACCTCACCCCACCCCACTACAACCATTGCAGTTGGCAACCACCAATCTGTTCTCTGTGAATGAGGTCAGGGTTTTGGGATTTTTTTTAATAGATTCCAAATACAATGGAAATCATACAGTATTTGTCTTTCTCTGTCTGACTTATTTCACTTAGCATAATGCCCTAATGGTCCCTCTTGTTGTTGCAAAGTGCAGGATTTCCTTTTTTAAATGGCCGACTAATACACCATTGCATATATACACACATTTTCTCTATCTGTTCATCCGTTGATGGACAGCAGGTTGTTTTCATGTCTTGACTATTGAAAATAATACTGCAGTGAATATAGTTAGTGTTTTGGTTTCCAGTGGAATTGCTAGATCTTCCTGTAGTTCTGTTTTTAATTTTTTTGAGGAACTTTCATATTGTTCTCCAAAGGGGCTGCAAACTCTCATTCCCTCCAGCAGTTCACAAGGGTTCCCTTTTCTCCACATCCTCACCAGCACACGTTATTTCTTTTCTTTTTGATAGTAGTCTATCCAACAGGTGTGCGGTGACATCTCATTGGGGTTTTGATTTGCATATCCCTGACGATTACTGATGTCAAGCACCTTTTCACATACCTGTTGGCCATCGGTATGTTTTTTTTGGAAAAATGTCTATTGAGAGCCTCTGCCCATTTTTTAATCAGATTTTTTTTTGCTATTCAGTTGTATGAGTTCATTACATGTTTTAGATGTCAACGTCTTATCAGAAAAATGATTTGAAAATATTTCTTCCATTTAATAGATTGTCTTCTCATGTTCTTGATGGTGTTCTTTGCTGTACAGAATCTTTGCATTTGGTGAAGTCCCACTCATTTATATTTTCTTTTGTTGCCTTTGCTTTTGTTATCACATGCAGAAAATCATTGCCAAGACAGTTGTCAAGGAGCATACCGCCTATGTTATATTCTAGGAGTTTTATGTTTTCAGGTATATGCTCAAGTCCTACTCCATTTTCAGTCGATTTTGTGCATTGTAAGATAGTGGTCCAGTTTCATTCTTTTGTACCTGGCTGTCCAGTTTTCCCAACACCATTTATTGAAGACACTCTCCTCTCCCCGTCGTATATTCTGGGCTCCATTGTTGTACTTGACCACACAAGTAGTTAGACTTATTTTGCGCTCTCTGATCTGTTACACTGCTCTTTATGTCTGTTTGATTGAAAAACAGTAATCAAAGTGTACTCTTTTGATTGCTATAGCTTTATAATATAGGTTGAAATCAGAAGGTGTGATGTCTCCAGATTTCTTCTTCTTTCTCAAGGTCTTTCAGGGTCTTTTGTGGTCCCCTTTGAATTTTAGGATTTTCTTTTTCTGTAGGTTGGCTTGCGTGGTGTGGACATTTTAATATCATAAATTCTACAGTCACGTACCTCAGGAAATCTTTCTGTTATATTTGTGTTTCTTTAATTGCTATCATCAGTGCTTTCTAGTTTTCAGTGCACAATGATCTCTTCGGATAAGGTAGTGTAAATGGGGAAGTAAGTCCATCTTGTGGGGCTTTTGAGGATTACTTCAACATGGCTGCAGAAATTAATGAGGAGAGGCATGAAATTAAATATGAAATTAAACATAGGAAATTAAAGTGTTCATTATACTCACAGGTCCTAGAGGAGGGAGGCATGGTATGGCATGCTGTGCAGGGGGTCTTATGGGAGTGGCACCCAGGGAGTGGGCTGACCCAGCAGGTGGGGAGCTGAGAGATCCTGCAGACCTGTGGGCAAGTACGTTGACTGGGGAGGTTGGAACACACGAGCCAAAGGTGTGAAGGGATTTCACTGGTGTATGTGAAGGTTCCTAGAGCACAGTCAGTGGGGGGAAAAGGGAACTTGTCAGGGACAGCCTCATCAGCCTGGTGCTCCTGGTCTCTTAGGCAGGGCTCCCTAGCCTGTCTGCAGGGAGGTTGAGGGACCAGGAAAATAGGAAGTTTTAAACACTTATTAGCCAGCTGTTTCTCAATAGTGTTTCTTCCAGTGCTATTGTAAATAGTTTTTCTTTCTTAATTTCCATTTTGGATAGTTCATTGTTAGTATATAGGAACATTTGATTTTTTTGTGTGTTGATGTGGTACCCTCCTAATTTGCTGAATTTGTTAGAGCCATTTATTTTGTGCAGTCTTAGAGTTTTCTATATGTAAGATGATGTCTTCTGCAAACAGAAACAATTGTACTTCTTCCTTTACAACGTGGATACTCTTGTTTTTATTTGTTTTGTCTAATTGCTCTGATGAGGACTCAGCGTCCTCTGTTGAATAGGAGTGGAGAGAGCAAGTGCCCTTGTCAAGACAAGCATCTTAGAGGAGACATTCAAACTTTCAATATTGAGTATGTCAACTGCAGGCTTGTCATATGTGGACTTTATTACAATGAGGTGTGTTCCTTCTACACCTGATTTGTTGCATGTTCCATCATTAAAGGATGTTGAATTATGTCAAATGTTTTTTCTGCATCTGTTGAGATGATCATGATTTTTACACTACACCCTCACAATATGGTGTATCACCTGTATTGATTTGAATATGTTGAAACATCTTTGCTTCCCAGGGATAAATCCCACTTAATAATGGTGTACAATAAATTTAATGTGCTATTTAATTCGGTTTGCTGAGTTTTGTTGTGGGTTTTTGCATCTGCGATCATGACAGACATAAGCCTGTAATTTTCTTTTCTCAAATCATCTTTGTCTGGATTTTCTATGAGGATAATGCTTTCCTCATAAAATTGGATTGGAAGTCTGCATTTCCCTAAGAATCAAAATATTCTTCTATATTTTGAAGAATTTGACAGTGCTTGGCATTAAATCTTCTTCAGTGTTTGGTAGAATTCTCCAGTGAAGCCATCTGCTCACAGGATTGTCATTGTTGGTAGGATGTTGTTACTGTTTCAATGTCCTTAGTCATTACTGGTTGTTCAGATTTTCTATTTTTTCATGATTTAGTGTTGGTGAATTCTACTTTTTCAGCAATTTATCCATCGCCTCTAGCCTATCCAATTTGTTAGCATATAAATATTTACAATCTTCCCTTATGTTCCTTTGTGTTTATGTGGTATGAGGTGTAAAGTCTCCTCCTCCTCTTCTGGTTTTATTTATTTGATACTTGTTCTCTCTTTCTCTCTCCCTCTCTCTGTCTTTTGGTAAATCTAGCTAAAGCTTTGTCAATTCTGTTTATCTTTTAAAAACACTGGTCTTAGTTCTTTCATCTTTGTATTGTTTTCCTAGTCTCTATTTCATTTATTTATGCTCTGATGTTTATCTATCCTCCTTCTACGTTGGGTTTAGATATTCCTTTTCTAATTCCTTGAGGGTTCTAATTAGGTTGTTATTTTCAGATCTTTCTTCTTTCTAAATGTAGGTATTTATCACTGAAAAGTTCCCTCTTTTTAACAACTGCTTTTGCTGCATCATATGAGTTTGTTGTATTGTGTTTCCCTTTTTTGTTTGTTTCAGTGTATGTTTTGAGTTCCCTTTTGATTTCTTCTTTGACTTATCATTTTTCAAGAGGATGTCGTTTAATTTGCACATATTTGTGAGTATTCCACTTGTCTTCCTCTTACTGATGTCTATTTTCATACCACTGTTGTCAGAAAAAGCACATGTGATTTCAGCCTTCTTAATTTTGTTAAGACTTGTTTTGTGGTCCCAACATGTGAGAGTATCTGGGTGCATTTGAAAATGCATATTGTTCTCTTGGGAATGGAATGTTCTCTATATGTCTCTTAGTTCCATCTGGACTACAGTGTTGTTCAAGTTCAAGTTTTTTTATTGATTTTCTGGTTGGTTGATCTATTCATTTTATTTCTTTCAGTTTTATTGAGATATAACTGATGTATAGCACTATGCAAATTTAAGATGTACAACGTAATGACTTGACTTACGTATATTGTGAAATGATTACCACAGTAGGTTTAGTTAACGTTGGTCATGTCAAAGTGTTTTTAAGTCCTCATGATGAGAACTTTTAGGATTTACCCTCTCAGCAACTTTCAAATTCACCATACAGCAGTATTAACTATAGTCAGCATGCTGTACGTCATATCCCCAGTACTTCCTTATCTTATGTCTACATGCTGATGCCCCACCTCTGGTAAAAACAGTCTGATCACTTTTCTATGAGTTTGTTTTGTTTTCTACTTTTAGATTCTACGTATAATTGAGATCTTACAGTACTTTTCCTCGTCCGTCTGACTTACTTCACCTAGTGTAACACCCTCAAGGTCCATCCATTTGTCACAAATGGCAGGATTTACTTCTTTTTATGGCTGAATGCTCTTCCATTGAAAATATATATTTTATTTTTATTTATATTATACATATATTATACACATATAATCCATCCATCCATGGACACTTAGGTTGTTTCCATAATGTCTTGGCTATTGTAAATAATCCTGCAATGATCCTGGGGGTGAGGATATCTTTTAGACATAGTGGCTTCATATCCTTCAGATATATACCCACGAATAGAATTGCTGGATCATGTTGTTGTTTTATTTTTTATTTTTTGGGGAACATCCATGCTATTTTCCAGCTGGCTATACCACTTTACAGTCTCACAAACAGTACACAAAGCTTTCCTTTTCTACACATCCCGGCAGCATCTGTTATCACTTGTATTTTTGTATCTATTGTATTTTTGATGATCACCATTCTACCTGGAGTGAGTGAGGTGACACTTCACTGTGGTTTTGATTTGCATTTCCCTAATGATTAGTGTTGTTGAGCACCTTTTCATGTACCTTGCACCAATTATTAAAGAGATTGTCTTTTCTCCATTGACTATTGTTGGCTTCCTTGTCAAGTATTCGTAGACTCTATATGCACGGGTTTATTTTTGGGCTCTTGATTCCTCTTCATTGGTCTGTGTGTTGGTTTTTATGCAAGTACTGTGTTGGGTATTATGCCAGTACTGTACTGCTTTGATTACTATAACTTTACAGTATAGCTTGAAATCAGGATGTAGGATGCCTCCTGCATTGTTGTTCTTTCTCAGGACTGCTCAGGCTATTCAGAGTCCTTTTTGGCTTCATACAAATTTTAGGATTGTTTTTCTAATTCTGTAACACATACCATTGCAATCTTGATAGAGATTGCATTGAATCTATCGATAGCTTTGGATAGTTATGGACAATTTAACAATATTAATTATTTTGATCCATGAATGTGGGATATCTTTTCCTTTATTTGTCTCTTCAATTTCTTTCACCAATCCCTAGCAGTTTTCAGTGACGAGATCTTTCATCTCCTTGGTTATATTAATAGGTAAGTTACTATCTAATTGTTTTTGATGCTATTGTAAATGGGATGATTTTTGCTATTTCTCTTTCAGACAATTCATTGTTAGTTACAGAAATGCTACTGATCTTTGCATGTTGATTTTATATCCTGCAATGTTACTGCATTTGCTTTTTAGGTCTTACAGTTTTTTGGTGGACTCTCGAGGATTTTCTGCCTAAAATCATGTTATCAGCAAATAGAGACAATTTTACTTCTTCCTCTCCAGTTCTGATCCCCTTTATTTCTTTTCTTGCCTCATTGCTGTGACCGGGACTTCCAATACTGTGTTGAACAGGAGTGCTGAGTGTGGGTACCCTTGTCTTGTTCCTGGTCTTAGAGGAAAAGTTTTCAAACTTGCACCATTGAGTATGAGGTGAGATTTGGGCTTGTCAGATGTGGCTTTTATTATGTGGAGCCACATCTGTATATACGTAATTTGTTGACAGTTTTTATCATGAACGGATGTTGAATTTTGTTAAGTGTCTACTGCAATCATTGTACAGTTTTTCCTGTCATTCTATTTGTGTGGCGTATAACATTTATGGATTTGCATATGTTGAATTATCCTTGCATCCTGGGATAAATCCCACTTTATCATGATGAATGATTCTTTTAATGTGCTGCTGAATTCAGTTTGCTAGCATTTTATGGAGAATTTTTGCATCTGTAGTTATCAGAGATATTTTCCTGTAGTTTTCTGCAGTGTCCTCATCTGGCTTTGGTGTCAAGCTATTGCTAGCCTCATACTGTGAGTTTAGCCTCATACTGTGAGTTTAGCCATGTTCTCTTTGAAATTTCGGAAGAGTTTGATAAGGATTGGCATTAATTCTTCTATAAATGTAAAAAGGGTGATATTCAGCAAGGAAGCCATTTATTTCTGGGCTTTTCTTTGTTGAGAGATTTTTGATTACTGTTTCAGACTTCCTCTTGGTAATTTGTCTCATCTTATTTTCTGTTTCTTCCTGATTCCATTTTGGCAGGATATATGTTTTGAAGAATTTATCCATTGCTTCTGGGTTGTGTAATTTGTTGCTGTATAATTGTTCCGAGTAGCCTCTTATGATTTGCATTACTGTGGTATCTGTTGTAATGTCTCTTCTTTAATGTGTAATTTTGACGAATTGGGTCCTCTGTTTTTTTCTTATGTAGTCTCACTAAGAGTTTGTCATTTTTGTTTTTATCTTTTCAAAGAACCATCTCTTAGTTGTTCATTTGTTAATATTTCTGTTGTTTCATAGTCGTTCACGTCACTTGTTTCTGTTCTAATATTTATTTCCTTCCTTCTGCCAAATTTAGGTTTAGACTTTCTTCCTTTCTAGTTCCTTGAGGTGTAAATGTAGGTTGTTTATTTGAGAACTTTCCATTTCCTTGCTGCATGGGTTTAAGATATAAATGGCACCCTTAGAACTGCTGTGGTTGCATCCCATAAGTTTTGATATGTTGTGATTCCATTTTTTCCTTGTTTCAATATATATTTGATTTCCTTTTGATTTCTTCTTTGACTCATTAGTTTTTCATGGTGTCATTTTATTTCCAAATAATTGTGGATTTTCCAGTTATTTTCCTGTTACTGATTTGTTTTTTTATACAGTTGTGGTAACAAGCAGGTGATGGGATTTCAGCCTTTTTAATTTTGTTAAGACTTGTTTTGTTGTCTGACATGTGATCTATCCTGAGAGTGTTCTGCGTGCACTTTAAAAAATATGTACTCTTCTCTTTTTTAATGAAATATTCTGTATAGGTTTGTAAATTCCATTAATCTATAGTGCTGATCATATCTGAGTTTGCTTATTGATTTTCTCATTGGATGATCTATTCATGATTGATAGTGTGTTATTGAAGCCTCCTGATATATTTGTACTGCTATTTCTCTTCAAGTCTGTTAATATTTGGTATATATATTTAGATGCTCTGATGTTGGAGGAATTCATCATTTATAATTGTCAATCTCTTTGTGAATTTTTTGTTTAATCTTCAAATAACATCCTCTTTGTCTCTTGTGAAAATGTTTGATTTAAAGTCTATTTTGCTTGATATAAAGATAGCCCCATTTACCCTCTCTCTCTTTACCATTTGTGTATAACATTTTTGTCTCTACCCTCTCAACCCATCTGTTTTCTTAAGCTAAAGGGGGAGTCTTGTTGACAGAATCCCAGGGATAAATCCTCTGGATCATGGTATATGATGTTTTAATTCCTTGGATTTTTTTCATGAGATAAAACTGACATATAACATTCTGTAAGTTTAAGGTGTACAAGGTGTTGATCTGATCCACCTATATATTGTAAAATGATTATCCCCATACCATTAGCAAAAGCTACCTCACATCACATGCTTCTCATTTCTTTTTTGTGGTGAGAATATTTAATACCTATACTCCAGAGTTTTCAGGTATATAACACAATATTGTCAACTGTACTCACAGTGCTGTACATAGATCTCTCTGAACTTTTACCTGGAAGTCTGCATCCTTTGACCTACATCTCCTGTTTCCTCCACCCTTAAGCCTGTGGTAAACACCCTTCTACTCTTTGTTTCTCTGAGTTTGGCTTCTTTAGATTCCAAGTGTTTGTGATATCATAAGTATTTGTCTTTCTCCTTCTAACTTATTCACTCAACATCATGCCCTCAAGTTTCATCCATGTTTTGTAGACATCAAGATTTCCTTCTTTCTCATGGCTGAATATTATTCATTAGACATATGATGTAATATTATATTTACATATAATATGCATAGAATGAAATATTATATAAAATATAATGGGATATTATATATTTAAAACTCAGCATATATAGAAAATGTTATTTTATATTCAAAATATATGCTACAGTTTACATATATCAATCATATATATATGTAGATGAAGAACAATTATACAGTGGAATGTTTACATTCCTATCCAAAGAGGAGGGAGTTGGGGTTTACACAATGGAAACTCACATCCTTATGCAGGAAAGGAGATTGGTTCATACTTCTGGGAAACTCACATTTCCTGTGCAATGAAAAAGAAAGCCAGAGTTTATATGGCCAACATTCCTGCATCTATATACAAACACTAGGAGGGCAAGATTCATACTTCTTTGAAGCTCATGTTCATAACCAAAGTAATGGAGGTTAAGGTTTACACAGCTGGAAACTTCATATCCATATTTCAGGAAGAAGGAGAACTGGGTTCAGAGGAGCTCACACATGTTAAAAGGTAGTTGGTCATGGCTTAGATGTGTGTAGACTTTACCTCCACATACAAGGAATAAAAAGCAGTCCACGGTTTACATAGATTGGAAGCCTGCATGTTTATCTCAGAAGAAGGAGTCCAGTATTTTTATATGCACAAAGAATACATCCATTACTAAGGTGAAGGAAGTCAGGCATTCATTCACTCAGAAAACCTATATCCGTAACCACGTGACATAAAGTCACTGTTTATATCAAGACAGCTATCCAGAAAGAGATGAGTGGAGAATATGTAAGGAAGGGATGCTTGAATCCACACCCAAAGGGGTACATTGTAAGCTTTCTAGATCAGAAATTGCACTGCTCTGTATGTATAAAGAAGTGGTCATGATTAGCACAATATACCAGCATCAGGCTGAGAGGATTTACCTGGCTAGGAATCTCTCATCCATACCCAAGAAAAGGTCAACATTTTGTCACAGCCAGGAAAATCATATGCACATCCAAACGTAGTGTTTATATAGATGAGATCTCACAAATAGGAAAAAGTGTAAATCAAGGCTAAATAAATGAGAAGGGCACGTCCATGTCTACGAGAAGTAGTCCATATTTTATATAGGCCTAAAGTCCACCCCTGTATGCTTGGGTAAAGAAAATAAAGCCAGATAGTACACATCAGAAAAGTTCCCATTCACACCAGCAGAAAATCCACTGTGTCCCCATCTGGAAGATCACACTTCACACAAGAAGGTATCCTTCAGGTTTCTGAAGCCAGGAAGCTCAAATCCATACCAGTAGAAGGGACCAGGTTCTTTACTGACAAGAAGTTCACATCCACATCCAAGCAGAAGGAATTTGGGTTTATGTGGTTGAGGGCTCACAATAGTATCAAAGACAAACCCCAGAGTTTCCATAGGCACAAGTTCATGTGGTTATTTATGTACAAGAAGTCAGGGTTTAACCAGCTTAGAAGCCCACAGTGAAATGCATAAGAAAGGAGTCAGGATTTGTGTGTCTGTGTCTGTGTATATTTGTGTGTGTGTGTAACACAGTAGGAATGTCTCATCAGTTTCAAGGTGGAAGGGATACAGACAGAAATTTCATGTTCATATTCAAGAAAGGAATTCAGGAGGTATGCTGTTGTGAAGTTCAAGTAGGTATCCTGGAATTCAAAGCCCAGTGAATATACAGCTGGCAGGTACTTTCCTCCCCAGGGAAGAAGATTTGGGGGTTTACATCTCCTGGTTGCTAATATCAGTCTCAAAGGAAAAGGCAGTCAGTGCATATGCAGCCGGGAAGCACACATCCATAAAAAGAGTAGTGGGTTGGATGCCTCTGAGGACCTAATTAAATCAGTAATAAAGAAGCAAATGGCCAGTGTGCTCACAGCTGTGAAGCTCACCGTTATTTTCGGGGGAAAGAAGAGTCAAAATGCATAGGATCAGAAGCTCCTATCAGTATATATAAAAGAATTATGTCCATGGCTTCTACAACTCTGTGGCTCACATGACTATCCATGAAAAAATGATCAGGATTTACAGAGCCAGGTGTCTCACATGTGTAGCAAGCAAGCAGGATGGCCAGTGTTGAATGCACCTAGAAACTTGCTTTAATTTCCACCTAAGAGTTAGTGTTTACACAGCCAGATATTTCTTGTCAGTGTCAAGAAAGGAGATGGCCATTTTAGCGTACACCTCTACACAAAGAAGAAGGAGTCATCATTTACAAAGACAGAAAGCTCAGGTTTGAATAAAATAGCCAATGTTCATACAGACAGGAATCACACATTCATAATATTGGAGAAAGACGAGGGGTTACATTGCTAGCTAGTTAACTGTTGTGTCCAAGGTGAGTCCTTGAGTTGTCCTTGGCAGGTTGGTATCTATATTTCAGAAAACAGCTGTGGTTTATGCAGCTGGAAATAACATATCCACAAGAAAAGAGATGGATGTGAGGGATCCTGCAAACCTGCATCAGTAAATGAAGAAGGAGAGAGCGTTTATAAAAACCAGGAAGCTAGTTAAAAGTAGATAAGGCTATAGGGAGCCACAAGTTCCCAACAAAAACAAAGTTGAAAGGACACCCCAGTGTCCTTTCATGAAACTGTGAGGTGGGCACCCACACTCAGAAGGAATGAGATAAAGGCCTTTTTATTTATTTATTTATTTATTTATTTATTTATTTATTTATTTATTTATTTACTTTGCTGAGGAGGACTAGCTCTGAACTAACATCAGATGCCAACCGTCCCCTTTTTTTCCTGAGGAAGAGTGGCCCTGGGCTAACTGTGCCCATTTTCCTCCACTCTGCATGGGATGCTGCCCCAGCATGGCTTACCAAGCGGTGCCTTGGTGCGCACCCGTGATCAGAACCTGTGAACCCTGGGCCATGAAGCAGAGTGTGTGCACTTAAATGCTTGCGCCACCAGGCCGGCCCTGCGATAAAGGACTTTAGAGCAGGCGGGGTTCTGCTGACTCCCAGGGCAGACACAGTGTGCATTTGACTAGTCTGAAAGGTCACACTGATACCCAAATTAAATGGGAACAGGGTATACAGAGCCGTGAAGATGCTATCCACATGCAAATTTAAGGAAGTTGGGTTTTTAGGTCCATGTACCTCACATCCATGTGCAAGGAGAAGGAGCCTTGGGCTTAACAGGCCAGGATTCTCCTATCCATATACAAAGAAGGATGATTCAGGAGTTATAGTTTGGAAGCACTCATAAGAATCAGGAGAGAAGGCAGCTAGTTTTTATTGATCATAAACCAATCAGTGAAATAGGATTTATTTCTTGAGGGCTGAGGAGCTGTCCTGCCCACTCAAGGTAGAAAGAGGCCAGGTATATGGGCAGGAAGACTCAGATTATACACAAGAAAGATGGAGACCAGCAATAAATAGCTGCAAAACTGTCACCCATCCAAGGAAGAAGGATGCCAGAGATGATATAGATGGAAGATCATAATCATAATTCAGAAAGTGGAGTTTAAGAGGTGAGAAGCCAGGGCTCACGCACACATCAAAGAATGAAGAAGGTCAGTTCTTGAGGATCAGAAAGCGCATAAAATGTGCGTGTAAGATTAGCCCAGGATATATATCGCCAAGAGATTTACATCCACATCTAAGGAAGAGAGAGTGGGGAACTTACGCAGCCAGGAATCTTGCATTCATTTTCAAGTAAGTACAAATACTGCTCTTATGGAGAAATGCTCTCATCTGTGCTTCAACAAATAATTAGTCTAATGTTTATGAAAGAGTGCTGCTCAATCTCACAATCAGAAAGAAGTTGGACCATGTTTACATGCCTCATATTGAATATCTGTCTGCAAAATGAAGTAGAACTGGAATTTCTCTTCTAGGAAGCTTGGGACATTATGCCAGGGAGCTATATACATGCGAGTTCTGATCGATATCTGAGGAGGTGGAAAGAAGGGTTCGCATAGCCGGCCACATGTTTCCATATTCAGGAATGAGGACAGTGTCCCTGCCATCCTGGAAGTTTCTATTAATAGCCTTGTCATGGGATCCCAGAATAGATGTGGTGAAGAAGATCACATCCATGTCCAAGGAAGAAGGAGCCCAAGATCGAGCACAATCTGATGATTCTCTCCATTTCGTGGAAGTCTAAATCAGGGAGTATACAGGAGAGGGTTCTTACCCACATTAAACAAAGACAGAGCAGAGTATTATTCCAACAGGATACTCGATTGCATGCTCAGGCAAAGGTGGATATTTCACTGTGTACGTAAACTGAAAGGAGTCCTGTTGTTGTTTTGCCAGGAAAAAACTCACACACCTATATCCAAGGAAGTAAGGGGCTAGCGTATCATAGATGTGGAACTGGTTCCATAGTCATACTGCACCATATGAAAGAGGAGACAGAGGTCGACACAGCTGAGAAACTCATTTCCATCCCCAAGAGTGGAGGAGATCAAAGTGTATACAACCTACAAACCCATTAAGAGCTATCAGCTTATTTATTTGCTCTGCTGACAGAGCAGGCTGGAAACACAAAGTCAGGGTTTACACAGCTGGTAGCTCACATCCATATCTGGAAGAATGAGTCAGGCATAGGTAGAGGAGGAAGGATGCATTGAATCTAGGGAAGAAAAATGGTATGGGATTTTACAGTGAGAAGTCTGCCTCCACATTCAACAATAAAAAAGACAAGATTTATGCAGTCAGCTCACATTCATATCCAAGAATAAAGGCTGTCAGGTTTCAGAGAGATGAGAAATTAAAGTAATCATGTAAAGAGAAAGACAGTGTTTCTAGATCTGAAATGTCACATTCATGTCTAGATTCATTGAGAGAGAAATGAGGCTGAGGTTTATCACATTCATACATAAGAATGGGAGAGAAAAGGTTTTCTAAGGCTGAGAAGATCACAACCACCGAGTTAGAAACATGCAGAGTCAGGGATATAAAACATCAGCACTCAGAGACAGATGCAGTTATGGTATACTGATGGGGAATATATCTGTAATTTAGGCACATAAGAATGAAACGATATCAGGGAAAAGGAGTAGACAGAGTCAAGAGAGAAACACAAACACAGAAAGAGAGGGAGGGAAACATGGGCAAATATGGACCCAGAATCTATGTTTCAGTCAGAACAATATCAAGATCTGGAGGATCAGGAGAAAAGGAGGGTTCGAGACTGAGCCAAAATGCATTGGTAGGGGACTTTCTTTGAAGAGGAGAACTCTTAGCCCATGGGACTCTGACACATAATGGAAGAAGCGGTTGGGGTCAGTTTACAACTGGGCCCTCACTGTGCTAACGCCTGAATCTTGGGTCCATGTGAAACCCCTAAGGAGACTGATTCCACCCAGGTCTAAGCTTTGTAATCCAGGAAGAACGTCCAAAGCTGTAACCTCTATAGTTGCACAACATGCCCACGGCATGGGGAACGGCAGTCAGGTCCACTGAGCGACAGCTTAGGGCCTCTCTGTCCGACCTATGAAAAGATTTTCCAAGCACTCGCCTAGGTTTTTTCAGCCTGTTAATTCCATATTCACCAGGCCCTCTTCTTGATCATCCCTCCTTTCCCCTGTAAAAATGATAATTCCCGAGTCAACTGGCCTTTTTGTTGCCTCCCCTTTGTCCCCAGACCCTGACCTGTAGGAAGAATCCTGTCCTGAGAGGCCATCCCAAATCATGACTTACTCCCTGTCTATACCTTTATAGGTCCCACTTCCCAGACTGGAATTCCCAGGGTGGCAAATTAAAACCTACATGGTGTTGACTATTCATGGACTTCAACTGAACCTTACATACAAATGCACACAGAAGCATACACACTTGATAGTGATCATTTATATTTCAGTATTTTTCCGGGTGTATGGGTGCCTCACTTTTGTCTCTTTCACCACCTGATCCTTTCTTCATTATCACCTGTACTTGAGACTATTCATCTTCTATATTTAACATACATTCTTCAATTTTGTACAGCAGAGAAACATTGATGCTCCATCATAAATATCTCTAAATCTGGAAGTGCCCTTGAGAACACATGCATTCACAAAATTTTATTCCCTCGGAACAATATTAACCCGTTCTTTTAAAGGCACTGATATCATGCCAAAACAAAACAATTCACTTCGTGATTTGCTATCACCTACATTTTCTCCCCGATGTATTGATGATGGCGTCCTGCATAATATTTGCACATTTGCTGGTATTCTCTACATGACCTGGAGAGGCTAAGGAGATGTGGGGAAAAAAAAACTCAAAGGAGACTGTGATGATGAAAACAGAAAAGTGATGGGACAGTGAAGTAAAAAGATTCACAGACGTTTGTGAGAAGGGTGGTAGGAGGAACCTTTCTTGTTCTCAGTGCTGCTGAGTAGATTCTGACTCCTAGTGCCCTGGGTGCAGCAGAGCAGGACCCTGCCCAGACTATTTGGCACCATCATCTTACCTTCCAGGGCCATATCAGACAATGCTCCACTGCCAGTCATGGGGTTCTCATGGCCAATTTTTCTGCAAGTGGGTAGCCTGGTCCTTCTCCCCAGTCTGTCTTAGTCTGTATGCTCTGTTGAATCCTATCCCCCACAGGTGACATTGCTGGGATTTGAAATCCTGGCGGCATAGCTTTCAGCATCATAACAACAACAACTACCCTCCACAGTGTGACAGCCAACAGGGTGGTGTGGTTCCCTGACTGGACCCCAGACCTGGGATGCAGTGGAGAGAGCTCTGAGTCTCAACCACTAGACCACCAGTGCTGGCTACCAGGAACATTAGGTGAGCCAAAATTTAAGGGGGTGCTAGGAGGCCAGGGGCTGGGGTTGATGGCCATGGAATGGACAGTTCAAGAAGTGGTTTTCTGCTCTTCTCTGAGTGACCATGGGTAAGCATGCCACTTAAGAACCTTAAGCTTCTTAAATTTCTAAACAGGTCTACAACCTGTTTGCAGTACAAATCTCCAGTGATCCTGTCTCAGTCCACTGCCTGGATGCCTACAAGTCACTCCCTGCCTCCTCTGAGCCAGAATGATGAATGTCTCACTTCCCAGAAGCCTGTAATTACATACCCCACCCTCTGTCTTCTCACCTGCTCCCCTCTCCTGCTGTCTTCATCCCTAAGGCAATTAGAATACTGATTTCCAGGACCTTGCCGATTATCTGGTAGAAGAAACAGAACACGTGAGATCAGGGAATCAGACACCTTTCCAAAGAGTTGGGGACTGCCCAACATCATTTCTCAGTTTGCCCTAGAGGGCCGTACCTCGCGAGTCCTGTCAGATAAGACCCTGGGAATTTGTGGTCAGAGGACCAGCTGGAATAAGATAACAGTGGTGGCGTAGTGCCTGAAGCTTGGGCCCCAGCTTCATAGCCCAGACCCATTAGATTGCAGGGGAATGAAACACCTGTGTCCACATTCCACTGAGGAGGAAGAAGAAGATGTGGAGAAGGAACAAGATCATGTTGGCCTAAGTACAGCCCCACCCCAATCCCCACAGTGGGCCACCTCTAAACTGTGAAGCTAATCTGATAATAATTAGTGATCATCCAGAAGTAGGGGTTGTCCTGGAAGAGTCACAGGATCTTGAAGGAGTTCTTATGAAGACTTTGTTCTCTGACCTTCCTGAGTGAAATGTAGGACAAGGAGAAAGGTCTCTCTCCAGGCCCATCTGCGGGGGTAAATCATTTCCCCTTCCCCTCTCCACTCAAAGTTCTACCTCAGCCTCCTCACCCTGACCTCCAAATTGATCACGCAGCTAAGCATGTCTTCATCTTGGTCAATGATCATGGCTGACCTCTGTGGTTGGTTCAGAATCTGCTTTAGGTCAAGGAATCTTTAGAGGCTAGGGGTGCAAAACCAAGAATCAGTCAGAGCACGTCTGGAGAGCAACCAGAGGCTGGGGTTGGATGTCTCCCAGATCTCCTGGCATTGCCCACCCTCATAGGACCCATACAATGGCAACCCTTCATCAGAGGCTGTCTTAGGGCCTACAGGATTCATGTACACGTTATGCTGAACAGGGACAGTGTGATTCACGAGAGGTGCTTATGTCTATCTCTTCTCTGTGTGCTGGATGCTGGCATGGCACGGCTTATGTCTGGAGGAACTGAATTGGCTCTCCTGCAGCGGTGTCCAGGCCTCTGTGAGGAGGTGTGGTGGTCCTTTTGATGACGTGTGTCTATAGGAGCTCCCTTGGATTCCCATGTGCCTACATGAGAGCATTTGGAGCTCCTGTGAGCTCAAAAAATGCAATGGACAGGTGTGTGTGTGGAGGGCCTTGGGATAACAGAATCTGTAGCCAGCAAGAGTATGCCTTTGAGCTGGTGTCCTGCAAAAACCACAGGCATTGTACAAAGGACCTTGTTGAGGATCTTGTGCTTTTACACTGATCATTGGAGTGTCCACAAAGACTTGGACAAATTCCATGGGCATGGGTGTGCCTCGGTGCAATTGTGTGCTTGAGCCGAGACTAGGCCCTGCTGGCTCAGGCAATCACGGTGCTCAGTTGTAACCAGAAGGGCGTCTAGTGCCTCCACTGTGTGCCAGGGTGTTGTCGGGCCCCGCCCTACCTAGGAAGATATCCTGCATGTGCAAGGTCAAAAGAGGCCAGGTTTATGTAAAGGAGAAACTCATGTTACACACAACAAAGATGGAGGTCAGTGATAAGTAGCCAGGAAGCTCTCATCCATCCAGTGAGGAAGCATGCTGGTGTTGACACAGACAGAAGTTCACAAACTCAATTTAAGGAAGTGGCTTTCAGAGACCACGCGGACAAGGGCCCGTATAACATACACAAGAGTGAAGGAGATCAGGATGTCAACAACCTATAAACTCATAATAATTCTCAGGTAAAATTAGCACAGAACTTATTTAGCTCTGATGCGCACATCCATGTCTAGGGAAGAAAGAGCCTGGGGCTTATATAGCCAGTAATCTTGAATTGACTTTCAAGGAAGAACAAAGACAGCGTTTATAAAGGTGTAACGTTCTCATCCACATTCAATGAAGAATTAGGTCAACCTTTACTCAAAAGGGATGTACGTTTTCCGAATCAAGTAAAGTGCCAGTGCTTATGGAACCCTATTTCCCATTCACATGCAAAAGGAAGATGGTTGGGGACTATTCTGCCTAAATTTGTAGGATGTTCTGATGGATGTTCTGATTCATAGCAAAATTAGAAGGAGGCCAGGGGTAATTTGGATCAAACATGCTTCCATATTCAAGAATCAGAAGGACAGGGTTACTCAACTTGAAACTTACATCAATATCCATGTAAGAGTAGCCCAGAATTTATGAGTAAATAAGATCACACTAATGTCCAGTGAAGAAGTGGGCCAAGGCTGATACAAACAGGAGGCTGTATCCATTCATAAGGAAGTCTAAGTCAAATGTTATGCAAGACAGAGGCTCTTATCCACAGTACATGAACACATAGCAGATTACTTTACAATACGGAGTCAATTCCATAAGTGAGAAGCAGGAAGGTGGATATTTCACATGCATATGTAAAATGAATGATACCTGGTGTTATTTACCAAGAAACACCACCCGTATCGAAGAAAGTAAGAGGCTAGATTTACAAAACAGAGGACTGGGATCCAAATCCAGGAGAGGAGGAACAGGATTTGTCAAGGAAAGAAACTAGTGATATATACAAGGAACAGGAACCAAGGGTTGATATGGCTCAGAAACTCACTTCCACACTCTAATAAGAATGGGTTCACGGTATGTACAGTCCAGAAACACACAGAGTGATCCCAGTTGTGAGATTAATTTGGGTGAGCACACATAGTGTAGCATAAAAACACAAATGTCGGTGTCTGTACAGCTAGAAGTTCATATCCTTTTCCAAAGTGGAAGGGGATGGGAGCGTATGTACAGCAGGTGAAAGCGTGCATCACTATCCAAGGAAGAAAACGTCATGGCTTGTATACTTATGAAGTGTGGCCATCCACTTTCCACAATAAAAAGAAGACATGATGAATGCAGCCAACTCACATCCATGTATCCAGCGAAGAAGGCTGTGCAAGAGGGTCAGATGACCATGTGAACATGTGGGTAAAAAAGAAGGTGCCGCAGTGTTTGTAAGTCTGAGAAGTCACACTCATGTCCAGAGAAGAATGAGGCCGCAGGCTGATCACACCCACATTTTTAAGAGCAGAAGAGAACAGGTAGGTATATGGCCCAAGAAGCACACACACACCCCAAGGAAGAAGGAAGCTAGAGAGTTTACACTAGTCAGTATGTAAGTGCAAAGTACAGGGTTGTATTTGATGTTTACGTGGCCAGCTTGGGCTGAAAGCATAACAAAGTGGCTCAGAACTGAATGTCTTAAACAACAGGTATTTCTCTGTCACAGTTCTGGATGCTGGAAGTCAAAGCATCGTGAGAGTGGCATCGTGGCCCACATTCCAGTGAGGGCTCTCTTCCCTGGCTCTCAGAAGGCCACCTTTTTTGCTGTCCTCTCATGGCAGCAAGAGAGGGCAAGCTGCTCTGGTGGCTCCTCTTGTCAGGAGACCACTCCTCTTCGAGAGGACCCCACCCTCATTGACCTCCATCTAACCCTAATTGTGGTTCCTAAAGGCCCCATCTCTGAACACACCATCACAGTGAGTGTTAGAGCCACAACATACAAATTAGTGAGGTGTGCAATTCAGCTCATGTGGCAATGGTGAAGTTATGCAGGTTTATACTGCTTGTTGTTTCTTATCCATACTCAAGACAGTTGAACTTGGGATATGGCAAGCGAAGCAGCATGCACTCTTCCCAAACTAAGAGTACAGGGTGTGGGTCCTTAACTCCACATCACCTTAAAAGCACTTCTGGACGCTTTCAAGAATTGGGAATTTCACGTGTACACTTAAGAAAACAGGATAGGACTGATATGGGCCAGGAGACTCACCTGCATATCCTAAAAACAAGAAGTGCAAATTAATACAGTGACAGGGCCTTGAATTCACTTATTGAAGGAAGAAGAACTGGGTTTGCACAGCTGAGATGTCCTGTCCAGTAACCAAGAATGACAGCTGTCAAAGTGTCAATAGCCATAAAGCTCACATCAAGCATGGAGTTGAGTGAGGCCAGATATCATACACCTAGAAAGCTATGGTCCTAAATCAAAACAGAATAATAGCAACTTGGGGCCTATAACTGAATAAACTCATATTTGTTTCAGCATGAAGAAACAGAGGGTTTACAGAGCCGGCAAGCCCAGTCCATAGCAATGTAGAAGAACTATATGCCCTGTATAAGTAGAGAAAGGTCACAACAGCATCTAAGAAGATATAGAAATCCAGGGTTTACATGGCCGTGGGATTTGTATTCATACCCAAGGAAGGAAGGGGCCATTGTTCTTATAGTCACAAGGCTCGCATCTTTTCCATGCCCACAGTCAAGACCTGTGTTTATGGAGTTGTAAACTCCCATCGATGGTTACAAGGAAGAAAGGTGTGTGAATTATACAACTAAAGTCCAACTCCATTATAAAGCAGGAAGCTCAAGCCAGTAATCAAGGAGGAAAAAGCAGGAGGGTCCATACCCAAGTTGGATTTTCAGCTTCTGAAACTCAGGGCAGGACTTTAGGGCTTAGAAAGATCGAGAAACCTTCCTACCAAGCAGCAAGAGAGAATTAGGGCCAAGATTTTCTACACCTGGGGATGTGTCTTGTGAAGAACTGAAATGGAGGGAACAAGCAAATGGTGGAGTATAGGGGACTCCTGAGGGGTGGTATCTACAGGAGAAGCAATGATTAAGCTGGCCAGCTGTCAGAATCAACTCTGCCCCCAAGTCAGAAATCTAATCAATAAACCTTACAAGAACAAGGGCAGTGCTTAATGAACAAAGAAGATGCTAAATTGTAGTACAGGAGCACTGTTAGGGTATGTTTGCTGACCGGCCTAGCATGCCCGTTCCTCAGCTCAGAGCAGCTTGCTGGACAGGGCATCCCGGGATCCTGCTCTGCCTTCCTGGTGCTGTAGAGGACGATACAGACCTTGTTCTCAAAAACATCTTTGTTACGCTTTTTGACCTCCATTCTTGCAGCTTCTCGAGGATCATTTTTAGCGCACCCCACCTCTCCTTGCAGGATGGTGACAGCGCATTCAAGGCACTGACCTCCAGTCAGCATATGTTGATATATACCCAGATATTCATACACACAGATATATGCTAGCCACTGCTTCAAGGTGAGAGGGTTAAGTGATTGATGGGGCGAGCAAGAGAGACCAATGCTAAATGCCTCGGGACCCTGAGGCTGGAACAGCGAAATATGTGGAGGGTATAAAAGGTTTTGAAGAGCTCCCTGTACAGGGGGTAACCAGAAGCGCCATGCACAGTCCACATGCTCAGATAAGAACTAAGACCCCAAGTACTAAAGCACTTCTAGGTGAGAAGACCAATTTCTGCAGCGTGGGTGTGGGGGTGTGGTGGTGGAGACAGCAGTCAGAGAAGGCCAAGCCTTCCTCCTCGAGCCTCAGAAGTCTCCCAGCCTAGAAGGGGCAAAGAAGAAAGCAGGGTTACAGGTTTTCAAGTCCAAACCCAACA